>NW_009909945.1:0-1187 GCF_000696875.1 Nestor notabilis | reverse complement strand
TGCTGCCGCCAGTACAGGGACGGGCCAGCGGGGTCCCCCGGGACACACACACAGCCCCATCTGTGCAGGGACGGGGCAGACGCTGCCTGGGACTGGGTTTTCCTCCCTAGGAACCAAGGGTTTCCGCTCCTGCTGCCGCTACACTCTATTGCCAGACTGAAACGAGAGGCTCTTTGCTTCCTACAGCTTCCAGCAAATGATGCATGGGCCATCCAGCTCCATCTGAACTGCAGTGTGGATCCGAGCAGCAGTTTCCTTCCCACCAGGACAGAGACAAAACGTGGCCTCTGGCTCCCGCTGGTCCCAAGGGATGCTGGATGGGCGACTGCTCCCACAGATGCCGTGGCACTGCAGCCATTCGTGGCATCTGCGTTGGGAAAGAGCAAGAGGATCTCACCCAGCAAGGGCTGCTCCGTGTTCCCAAGCTACAAGGGATGGAAGGGATCCCTCTCCACATGTCCTCTTAGTGATGGCAAAGGTGCAGAGGGCATCCATGTATCCTTGCTATTCTCATCCCCTGCACAACGTTGCCTACCAAAGCACGTGCCCGGCTGCTCCACACGGCTGTCAGAGGGAAGGGGACAAGGATGCGTCTGTCCCCATTGGGCACGAGCCAAGCTCCATCCAGAGCATGAGAGAGATGAACCAGCCCCTTTTTTTTTCTCCCCCACCCACCCAGCCCCGGGGTGAAAGCACCCATCACCACTAACTTCACTCAGCAGCCAGTGACACTGCATGTCCTGGGAGCAGCATCTCCCCAGCCCCATAGTGGAAGCAGGACCCTGCACCAGGACCCTGCGCCCATCTCCTGTTGTCCCTGTGGGGGCCTCAGTGGCTGCTGAGCTATTCCAGTCACCGCGTTCCTGCCCCCATCCCCTTGTCCCAGCTGCTCCGGGGCGGGCAGTGGGTTCCTCCCATCACCCAGCCCGGATGCCGGAGCCCGCCCGCAGCTGCCTGGGGACCAGCTGGGGACAAGGACAACACGGAGCAGCCCTGTCCCCCCACGTACCACAGGAGGGACATGGGTTGATTTACAGCAAGGTCAAACGCATCAGAATACAACTGCGACGGATAAGGGGGGTTGAGGAGCCCCAGTCCATGGGCTTCCCATGCAGGGACAGGGAAGGGGATTTGGAGCAGCACATTGACACCTCCAAATCCTTAAAGAACAGACCCACCTTAGCACT
>NW_009909944.1:3198-3515 GCF_000696875.1 Nestor notabilis | reverse complement strand
ACCCTCCCGCCCCCATTGCCCTCTTTTGTCCAGCGTTCGGGGGCCGCAGCCACCCCCTCAGTGCCTGGGGAAGGGGGAGCTGGACCCCCCTGGCCCGGGGAGCGGGAAGGGGCCGTTCTCCGGGAGCACAAACGGGTGTTTCACGTTCTCATGCAGAAACAGGCGTGAAAACTCCACCTGAGACCGTGTAAGAGGGACGGGCAGCGCCTGCGGGCGCACACAGGTACAAGGTGGGTGCAGGATGTGTCACTGCAGCTCAGTGCCACGGTTCAGGGCGAGAAACGGGGGGGTGGGAAAGGGCTGGTGTCTGGGCGGGG
>NW_009909944.1:1015-2737 GCF_000696875.1 Nestor notabilis | reverse complement strand
TGGTTAGGTGTGGCCTTGGCAGGGCGGGTGATTGTTGGACTGGATGAGCTTAAAGGGCTTTTCCAACCTGGTTGATTCCATGATTCTCCCCCCATGTCCCCTCCTCACTCCCTCACACCGCTCAGTGCTGTTCGAAACCATTTGCTTTTAGTGAAGATTCACACTGTCAGTTTTGTTTCCCACAATGGGAACACCCCCCTGGGGAGTCAGGGAATTGGGACAGGGGGTCCCAGGGGTGTCAAGGGCCAAACCCGAGCTGCTCACTTCCATTTCTCACCCCTTGACCTGCTGGTATGAAGGGGTTGTTGTGAAAACCATGTCAAATAAACATGTCAGGAATGATTTCTCCTTGGATGTTTCTCCCCCAGGGTGGAAGGTGCTGGTGGCACCGATGAGACCTGTTCATCCACAGTTATGCCCAATGTTGTACGGTAAGAGAAGCCTCCAGCGTGATGTGGGGGCTCTTTAACAGCCCACCAGGGGTGGTTTGTCACCCCTGCAAGCCAGGTACCAGCCTGTCCCAACAGCAAACTCCTGTTAGTAAGAGAAAGAGCAGTTGATGGCGAGTCCTCACCTGCAGCTCACCCCATCCTCAACCTTCTGTACCCCCAGGGCTTCACCCCTCTGCCTCCACAGCAGGAGGACACAGGAGACCCACAGGGAGGTGCTGCTTTCCTGCATCACGTGAGACATGCACAGACTTTCCAAATCCTTGGTTTCCTTCCCAAAACCCAAGGCTTTGATTAGACACGGCGAGATCTGCACCAGGCACCACTCTACCACCCGCTGATGGCTTCTTGCTGGAACAACCACCCGGGTGAGACAAGGCCAGAGTCCCAAACTGCACAAAATGAATAAGCCAAGCCCCAAATCCCACCCCAGCACCATTTCATTGCTCAGAGGGAAGCAGAGCGTTGCAGCAGTGCTTTACTGGCTTGGTCTGCAATGCCCAGCACCTCCACTCCACCCTGCGCCTCACAAGCACGTGCCTGCCTTAATGTTTGTTCCCTGGTGGGTTTATTTCTGCGGGTTTATTGTTGTTGCTGCTGTTTCCCTCCTCCCCTTCTTGTCCTAAGCTCAATGTCTTCTCTGTCAGCGACCAGGGGCTGCAGCCAAGCAGAACCCATTAGTGCAGAGCTGTAGGTTTTCAACCCCATGAAAATGTGCTGCCATTTGAAATAGAGCATCTATTTCTTTCCCTCTGCAGTGTGTCCTTTTGCTGCCAAGGAGACAAATTATTCTGGTCCTGTGGCAGAGCTCATGACAATGTGGCAGAAAAGCTTCAGGAACAATTTATACCAAACTATGACATACATCTACCTGCAGAGGGGAGGCCCAATACCAGTGAATAACCCAAATGTCAGCCCAAATCCCTTCCTAAGGGAACTTCAATATCAATTCATTGCAGAACAAACTCTGTGGCTTGTCCCCTGACTGCCAAAAAGGTGTTTCTGAAATATTTAGGATGTTTTGTAGCCTGATAACCAGCGTGGAGGGATGCACAGAGCTGTGAGAGTGCCCTGCCTGATGGGGTGGCTGCAGTTTCACTCCTTTGTAATCAATCTGTGTGCAGCTGGGTGAATTTAATTCATAGAATCACAGAATCCCAGAGTGGTTTGGGATGGAGGGACCTTAAAGCTCCTCCAGCCCCAACCCCTGCCATGGGCAGGGACCCCTTCCACTAGAGCACGTTGCTCCAAGCCCCTGTGTCCAACCTGGCCT
>NW_009909944.1:0-883 GCF_000696875.1 Nestor notabilis | reverse complement strand
CCCTGATGAAGGTCCCTCCCCAGCATCCTTGTAGCCCCCTTCACACACTGAAGCTGCTCTGAGGTCTCCAGCAGCTTCTCTTCTCCAGGCTCAACAGCCCCAATGTTCTCAGCCTGGCTCCATACAGGAGCTGCTCCAGGCCCTGAGCATCCTCGTGGCCTCCTCTGGACTTGCTCCGACAGCTCCACATCCTTTTTATGCTCGGAACACCAGCCCTGCACCCAGTGCTGCAGGTGGGGTCTCAGCAGAGGGGAGCAGAGGGGCAGGATCCCCTCCTTGACCTGCTGCTCACACTTCTTCATGTTGTGGAAGAAGAGGAGTGTGTACGAGGGGTTGGGTGATTCTTGGCTCTTGATGTCCCTGGATAATTCACTCTTGTGTTTTCCTCCCAGTCTGTGATTCCCAATCTGCCTGTGCACTGCAGCAGGCACAGGGATGCAGCCCGGGCTCTCTTCCACTCCTAACTTCCATTTCTTTTTTGCTCCCAACAGGGAAAAGGGTTCCAGTAATGTGAAGCAACAGCTCCAGTCAGTTTTCCAACCCTGTGTCCTTTGAGCATGTGTGACTTGAGCCAGTCCATCTCCAGAGCCAGGGACAGTTTTGCTCTTAACTTGAGCAGGAGCCGGGTCAGAGCTTGATTTTAGCCCAGAGGAAAACTCATTCCATTCAAATTCAATTCAGATGAGCACGTAGGTGCTTAAAATGTGGGTTGGTCCTTATTTATCCTCCTGCCAGTGTGTGCCCCTGGTGCTTGCTCCAGCAAGAGCCCACTGGGGTATTAAACAGCTCCTCAGAACCATTCTCAGCACCCACAGAGGGTCATAGAACCCCAGACTGGTTTGGGCTGAAGGGACCTTAAAGCTCCTCCACCTCCAACCCCCTG
>NW_009909943.1:6960-7187 GCF_000696875.1 Nestor notabilis | reverse complement strand
CCCCGCTGAGCACTGCCGTGCCCCGCAGCTGATGTACATGCACTGGATGAACACCATGGTGGGCTACTGCGGCCCCTTCAAGTATGAGAGCGAGTACTGCGAGAAGCTGCGGAGCTACCTGGAGGCCAACCTGGGCTGGATGGAGGAGCAGATGGGAAAGGGGGAAGACCCCGAGTACTGGCACCAGGTAAAGAGAGGGTACCCCACATCCTGGGTGACCCCCTGCA
>NW_009909943.1:6278-6552 GCF_000696875.1 Nestor notabilis | reverse complement strand
CACACTCCCCCTGCACCTCATCCTGCCTCCGCAGCAGCACCGATCTGCTGTGTCCTCCAGGATCCCTCGCCCCTGTCGCACCCACCCTGTCCCCTGTCCCCATAGGTGCGCCTGGCCCTGCTGCAGCTGAAGGGGCTGGAGGACAGCTACAACGGGCACCTGGACTTCCCCCGGGGCAGGGTCACCCTGTCACCCTTCGGCTTCCTGTAAGCTCCTTCTCGGAGGCGGTGGAGGGTGGGATTGGCAGCCCCAGTGATCGGGGTTCTGAGGGTAC
>NW_009909943.1:5797-6121 GCF_000696875.1 Nestor notabilis | reverse complement strand
TAGCACCATGGGCTGGATGGTGGGTACCCCTCCAAGCCTGCTTCACCCCCTGCCTCAGTTTCCCCACTGCTGTGCTCACCCTTCCCTCCCTGCTGAGGCTGCCAGGGTGCTCCCAGCACTAGTGCCTGTGCAGGGGCAGGATGGAGAAACACCCCTTGGCCTGGATAGAGATGGACAGAGAGCTCTGACCTAGCTCTGCTCCTGGGCTGGGGTGTCCCCCACCTCACACCCCATGTCTCACTTCCCCCCCAGCCTGCTGCAGTTGGGGGGTGACCTGGAGGACCTGGAGTCAGCCCTGAACCGATCCTCCCCACGCGGCGTCCA
>NW_009909943.1:5488-5742 GCF_000696875.1 Nestor notabilis | reverse complement strand
CGCGGCACGTGGCCCTCCTACCAGTCTATGCTGCGTGTCATCAAGAAGTACACGCTGCCCTTCCGCACCTCGGATGGTGGTGAGTGAGCTGGGCCAGGGGGCCTGCGTTTGACACCCCCCTTCTGACGCTCCCTTGCTCCTACATCCTGTTTCCCAGGCAATTCTCAGATCCCTGGCAGCATCCAAGTGTTTTCCTCCTACCCCGGCACCATCTTCTCTGGGGATGACTTCTACATCCTCAGCAGCGGGTTGGT
>NW_009909943.1:3898-4398 GCF_000696875.1 Nestor notabilis | reverse complement strand
GCTATAACCTGCCGTGAGCTCCATCCAGCCCCCATCCCACTCCTATTAAAGAGGGGCACAGCCAATGCTGGCCTTGCCCTCCCCCCAGCATTTGGGGTGCTGACTCACTGGGTCCCACCCCACCAAACCACAGGTACTTCGAGGAGATCTTTAATGCCAGCGGGACCCCGGAGCTGGTGGAGAAATATGGGGACTGGTTCACCTACGACAAGAACCCGCGGGCACAGATCTTCCGCCGCAACCAGACGCTGGTGCACGACCTGGACTCCATGGTCCGCCTGATGAGGTGGGTGCTGGGGACCCCCAAACCCTCTGGGTGTCCCCCACAGGGATCTGTAGCCCTTTAAGGGTGATGGCTTTGTCCTGGGCTGCATCAAAAGAAGCGTGACCAGCAGGTTGAAGGAGGTGATCCTGCCCCTCTGCTGTGCTCTCATGAGACCTCACTTGGGGTACTGGGTGTACCTCTGGCGTCCTCAGCATAAAAAGGACATGGAGCTGTT
>NW_009909943.1:3305-3651 GCF_000696875.1 Nestor notabilis | reverse complement strand
TCCCTGGCAGTGTTCAAGGCCAGGTTGGACAAAGGGGCTTGGAGCAACCTGCTCTAGTGGAAGGTCGGAACTGGATGAGCTTTAAGGTCCCTTACAACCCAACCTAGGCTGTGATCCTATGGCTCTATGATACACATTTCTTTCCCTGCCATCACCCACCCCTCACTTTGCAGGTCCAACAACTACCTGCAGGACCCTCTGTCTCGGTGCAGGGGCTGTGACCCCCCCCAGAACGCAGAGAACGCCATCTCCGCCCGCTCCGACCTCAACCCCCCCAACGGCACCTACCCCTTCCCTGCCCTGCGCCAGCGCTGCCACGGCGGCACCGACATGAAGGGGGGAGCCA
>NW_009909943.1:0-3289 GCF_000696875.1 Nestor notabilis | reverse complement strand
GCACCCCCTCCCACAGCCCCCTGCTGACGTGCCCCCCTGTTTTCTCTCCCCGCAGGTCACCTCCTCGGGCATGGTCCCCTCCTTGGCGCTGGTGGCTGCCAGTGGTCCTGCCTGGGATGACGTGCCCCCGTTCCGCTGGAGCACATCCCCGTGCAGCGCCCTGCTGCACATGGGCCACCCTGACCTATGGACCTTCCCCCCCATCAAGGTCCACTGGGACTGAGCCAGCACCAGGATGACCCCGTCCATCCGTCCATGGGCGTCTGTCCTGTGTGGGAATCCCTCATGGGGCCTGCAGCATTACCCGCTCTCCCCTGTGCCCAGGGGACTGGCTTTGGGTGCAAGGGGGGGGTCACCTGCACCCCAGGTTCTTTCTGCTTCTGCCTCTCGCTGCCGTGTCCCCATAGTGCTGTGCTGCACAAGGGCCATGTCCCCTCCCCACCATGGGGCTCTGGGACCTTTCTCTGGATGCTGACACTGGGTTGGGGGGGGCTTTTCCCAGAAAAGGGGGGCTCCCCCCTTGGGAGGCTGGTACTGGCCTGCAGGCAGAGAGGAGGGGAGCGAACTGGTTCGGCTGTGACAAATAAAGTGCTCTGCGTGCAGCAGAGGAGGTGGCTGTGTTTTGCGTGCTGCTGAGATTCTCTGGTGTCTCGTATAAGGGTTGGGCTCACACAGCGGTCTTCCACTCTCCGCACATTAACAGGGTGATTCCTGCTTCTTGGCGGTCGAGTGCACAGCCCTCCAGGCTGGGCTTTTTTGGGGTGCATGCTGCTGAGGTTTCTCTGCGTATCTGGCATGGGGCAGAGCTGCTGAAATAGGGGAGCCTGGTGAAGGAGCTGGAGTGGGGAGGTCCCACCACTCACCCCACCAGGATGGGGTGCCCATCCTCATCCCTTTTGTCTCCCCCTCCTTCTGCCACCTGTGTTCCCTCAGCCCCGCAACCCCTGTTGCAAAATCCTCTTACGGCAGCTCCCTTGATCCTGCTGCTTCGTTAGGAATAACGAGGTCATTACCGGGGGATTAATGAGCTGCTGCGGCACCGCTTTGAAGGCTCCAGGTTCCCACCAGGCCTGGGGGGCCCTGCAGCTCCCTGGGGGCTGCACGGAGCCGGGATGCAGCAGCACTGGGAGGTTGGGGTGCTGGCACCCCTAAAGCTGCAACGGGTGCCCTGCACCCATCCCAAATCCTACTGGGATGGGTGCTGGGAGGAGAGGGGGTGGCAGAACCTGTGCTTGTGTCCCCATAGTGTGGGGACTGTGCCTCAGTTTCCCAGGGTGGGAGCAGAGCAGTGCCATGGGGCAGTGAGGAGGGGTCGGTGCATCCATGCTGGAAATGCAGCAGGATCTGGGTTGCTGCTTCCCTTGCTTTTTCTTCTTCTTCAAACCCAACAGAAGTGGTTGAATCTCACCCCAGCTACAGCAGGCCTGGGCTGGGGCCATGTCACCACCAGGGACAACATGGTATTGTCTTCCCGGGGCGGGGATGGAGCAAAGCGGGTTGAAGGGGTGCAGGGTGGGAAAGAACGCTGGAACACCAGGGCTGAGCTGAAACGTGGTGCTTCTGCTTCCAGACTGCGCTGGCCGAGGGACAAACGAATCCTCTGTGGCTGTGGGGTCAGGACCCAGTCATCTGGGAGCTGCCTCTCCTCTTCCCCCACCTCTCCTGGACTCCCAGCGTCCCATCTCCTGGGCACATGAAGGCTGCTGGGACTTGGCTGGTCCTGGGCCACCGGCACCATGCCCGCGCCATGGCCAGGGTGCTTTCGGCATTGATCCAGTTCTAAGGTTGCCAAAAGCCCATCTGGCTCCGAGCAAAGAGCCGGGGCAATGTTCAACTGCTGCCAGCTCACATGGGGACCTGAGGACATCGGCACAGCCCCCCTGACGTCACCTCTGCCTCTGCTGCTCCCAGACTCTGCTGTGGCTGCGGGCGAGGAGCTCAGCACATGCAGTGAGGACTCGGAACGTCGGGTAATCCCACCGTGGGGTGGCCCTGCGTGAGTCAGGGGACAGGGAACTGGTTGGGCACCTGGGGACACTGGGGGCTTGGGGATGGAGGATGGGTTGCCCCACTTGTAATAGGGTTCTGGCAGGGAGGACCCATCGCTGCGCCCCAGGGCTCGGTGCTGCTGCATCCCAGGGCTGGGATGGAGCCGGGGATGACTTTGTCCCACCCCTGGGGCTCCTGTGGCCCATATGGAACCGAGGTGGGCAGTGGGGCTGTGGGGAATGGGGGGAACCCATGGGGAGCAGCCGGTGGCTCACCCACCTCTCCGTGGCAGAGCATCCATCATCACCAAGGCCATGGCAGCCCAGCTCAGCAGGGGCCAGAAGCCTTTCCACATCGTATCACCCGTCCTGGAGAGCCTGCCCCTGTCCAGGGCTGCAGGTACCAAGGTTTACATGAAGCTGGAGAACGTTCAGCCTACTGGTTCCTTCAAGATCCGGGGCATCGGTCACCTCTGCCAGGAAGTGAGGATCGTACTAGGGTGCTATTCCTGCCCTTATGGGGCACAACAGGGGGGAAAAACGTCCCCTTCCCTCCTTCTCTCCTGCCTTTCAGGCTGCCAAGAAGGGCTGCAGCCACTTTGTTAGCTCCTCAGGTAACTGGAGCTGGAGCAGGGAGGGACATTGTGAGCAATATGGGGGGTTCCAGCCCTTCCTTGACCCCCGTTTCCCGCAGGGGGCAACGCGGGGCTGGCCGCAGCATATGCAGCCCAGAAGCTGGGGGTGCCGATCACCGTCGTGGTCCCCAGCAGCACCGGCCCCGGCACTGTGCGTAGGCTGCAGGAGATGGGGGCAGAGGTGGAGATCTCCGGCCAGGTACCTCAAACTGGGGGTCTGGGGGAAGCATCTGTGGTGCACATGGCAAACCCCATCCTGCAGTGTCCCCCTCCTGCATCACCTACACCCCACCACTGCAACATGGTCACCCTGGGGAACCCCACATCAACCCTGCGTGGGTTTGTGGTGTCCCCCAGCCCTGTGGTGATGATGAACCCATTTGTGGGGGGTGAGGGCTGGATACGGCCCCACTGAGCCCCCCATTACACTCCCCCAGGTATGGGATGATGCCAACAGGAGAGCCCTGGAACTGGCGGAGACCAAAGGCTGGGTCAGCATCCACCCCTTTGACCATCCCTTGGTGTGGTGAGTGCTGCCAGTGCTCAGCTCCCCATCGCCATCCCCATGGTCGGGATGCTCTGGGCTGCATCCTCCCTCCCCTCCGCATGCTTCAGGCAGGGACACTCCAGCCTGGTCCAGGAGCTGAAGGACTCCCTGGAGACCAA
>NW_009909942.1:2181-3855 GCF_000696875.1 Nestor notabilis | reverse complement strand
CTGATGGTGCCCCAACAGCACCAAATAGCACTCAACAGCGCCCAATGGCGCCCCAACAACACCCAACAGTGCCCGATGGTGCCGCAACAGCACCCAGCAGCACCTGACAGCACCCAACAGCACTCAGCAGCACCCAACAACATCCCAACAGTACCTGACAGCACCCAGCAGCACCTGACAGCATCCCAACAGCACCCAGCAACACCCAACAGAACCCAACAGCATCCAACAACACCCAGCAACACCCAACAGCACCCGATGGCACCCCAACAGCACCCAACAGCACCCCAACAATACGCAACAATACACAACAGCACCCAACAGAACCTCCCAGTACCTTCTCAAAGCCTTCTAGATCCTCCCAGTGCCCTCCCAATCTATCCCAGTCCATCCCAGTGCCCACCTTGATCCTCCTGGGCATCATCACTGTAGTTGACCTGCTTGTGCACCCACTTGCCCTTGCCCAGGTTGGGTGCCAGGTCCTCCTAGATCCTTCCAGTGCCCTCCCAGTCTATCCCAGTCCATCCCAGTGCCCACCTTGGTCCTCCTGGGCATCATCACTGTAGTTGACCTGCTTGTGCACCCACTTGCCCTTGCCCAGGTTGGGTGCCAGGTCCTCCTAGATCCTTCCAGTGCCCTCCCAGTCCATCCCAGTGCCCACCTTGGTCCTCCTGGGCATCATCACTGTAGTTGACCTGCTTGTGCACCCACTTGCCCTTGCCCAGGTTGGGTGCCAGGTCCTCCTAGATCCTTCCAGTGCCCTCCCAGTCCATCCCAGTGCCCACCTTGGTCCTCCTGGGCATCATCACTGTAGTTGACCTGCTTGTGCACCCACTTGCCCTTGCCCAGGTTGGGTGCCAGGTCCTCCTAGATCCTTCCAGTGCCCTCCCAGTCCATCCCAGTCCATCCCAGTGCCCACCTTGGTCCTCCTGGGCATCATCACTGTAGTTGACCTGCTTGTGCACCCACTTGCCCTTGCCCAGGTTGGGTGCCAGGTCCTCCTAGATCCTTCCAGTGCCCTCCCAGTCTATCCCAGTCCATCCCAGTGCCCACCTTGGTCCTCCTGGGCCGCATCGTTGTAGTTGACCTGCTTGCGCACGCGCTTGCCCTTGCCCAGGTTCCGGGCCAGGTCCTCCTGCTGCTGCTCATAGTGGTGCCGCAGCAGCTTCTCCCAGTAGTCGGGGTCCACGTTCTCCTCCTGCTTGATGATCTCCCGCTCGATCTCCTCGATCTGCTGGCAGGGAACGTGGTCAAGGGGCACCCAAAGGCACCCATCTACTCACTTCCATCATCCTCATCCTCAACTCCATCATGCCTATCTCCAGCTCCATCATTCTCATCTCCATCATCCCTACCATCTCCATCTCCACTTTCCCATCAGCCATCTCCATCACCTCCAGCTCCATGGGTTGGAGGCCCATCGTTTCCATCTCCATCAACTCCATTGTTCCACCTTCTCCATCAACCCCATTGTCCCCTCATCTCCATTAACCCCATTGTCCCCTCATCTCCAACAACCCCATTGTCCCCTCATCCCCATCAACCCCATTGTTCCATCATCTCCATCAACCCCATTGTCCCCTCATCTCCATCAACTCCATTGTTCCACCTTCTCCATCAACCCCATTGTTCCATCATCTCCATCAACCCCATTGTCCCCTCATCTCCATCAAC
>NW_009909942.1:0-2049 GCF_000696875.1 Nestor notabilis | reverse complement strand
CCCCACTATCCCCATCGCCCCCTCAGCTCCATCATCTCGATCAACCCCATTGTCCCCTCATCTCCATCAACCCCATTGTCCCCTCATCTCCATCAACCCCATTGTCCCCTCATCTCCATCAACCCCATTGTCCCATCATCTCCATCAACCCCATTGTCCCCTCATCTCCATCAACCCCATTGTCCCCTCATCTCCAACAACCCCATTGTCCCATCATCTCCATCAACCCCACTGTCCCATCATCTCCATCAACCCCATTGTTCCACCATCTCCATCAACCCCTTTGTCCACTCATCTCCATCAACCCCATTGCTCCCCCACTTCTCCCCCCACCCCCACCCCCGTCCCCATGTCCTCACCTTGTCCTCCTCCCGCACCACGTACTGGGCCACCTTGAAGGAGCTGAGATACTCGTTCATGTTCTGCACGTCGGCGTCATCGGTGGCGTCCTGGTTGCGGTCCAGGAGCCGCGCGATGGCCTCGTTGTCGTAGTGGATGACGCTGCTGTCCTCCTCCTTGTTGTCCCCTGCGCGGTGGCACGCGGCTCACGGCGCATGGCCTGGACCAGCATGGCCTTGGCATGGGCCAACGTGGGCCAACATGGCCTTGGCATGGCCCAACATGGCCTTGACATGGCCCAACATGGCCTCGACATAGGCCAACATGGCCCAATGTGGTCTTGGCATGGGCCAACATGGTCCAATATGGCCCAGGATGGCCTTGGCATGGCCCAACATGGGCCCAGCACGGCCTGGGCATGTTCCAACATGGCCCAATGTGGCCTTGACATAAGCCAACATGACCCAATATGGTCCAATATGGCCCAACATGGCCTTGGCATAGTCTTGGCATGGCCCAACATGGTCCTGGCATAGGCCAACATGGCCCACCATGGCCTTGGCATGCTTCACCATGGCCCACCATGGGCCAACATGGCCTTGGCATGCTCCAACATGGCCCAACAGAGCCTCACACAGCCCAATGTGGCCTCACATGGCCCAACAAGGCCCAATAGGGTGGCTCATATGGTCCCATCATGACCTTGCGTGTCTCACCCTGATCTTCCCTGCCCCAGCATGACCTCACCCTGATCTTCCCTGTCCCACCATGACCTCACCCTGATCTTCCCTGCCCCACCATGACCTCACCCTGATCTTCCCTGTCCCACCATGACCTCACCCTGATCTTCCCTGCCCCACCATGACCTCACCCTGATCTTCCCTGTCCCACCATGACCTCACCCTGATCTTCCCTGCCCCACCATGACCTCACCCTGATCTTCCCTGTCCCACCATGACCTCACCCTGATCTTCCCTGCCCCACCATGACCTCACCCTGATCTTCCCTGTCCCACCATGACCTCACCCTGATCTTCCCTGCCCCACCATGACCTCACCCTGATCTTCCCTGTCCCACCATGACCTCACCCTGATCTTCCCTGCCCCACCATGACCTCACCCTGATCTTCCCTGTCCCACCATGACCTCACCCTGATCTTCCCTGCCCCACCATGACCTCACCCTGATCTTCCCTGTCCCACCATGACCTCACCCTGATCTTCCCTGCCCCACCATGACCTCACCCTGATCTTCCCTGTCCCACCATGACCTCACCCTGATCTTCCCTGCCCCACCATGACCTCACCCTGATCTTCCCTGTCCCACCATGACCTCACCCTGATCTTCCCTGCCCCACCATGACCTCACCATGATCTTCCCTGTCCCACCATGACCTTCCCTGCCCCACCTCAGCTTTCCCCCCCCAACCTCCTGGTGCTCACCCTCATTCTCATCCTTGAAGAGCTCCTCGGTGCCGAACTTGAGGATGTCATCGAGCTCCTGCTTGGACATGGAGCCGGCCTTGGAGCCCAGCCCCGGGCGCACCACGAGGTGCGTGAGCATCATCTTGCGCTTGGCCACCTGCGTGATGCGCTCCTCCACCGACGCGCGCGTCACGAACCGGTAGATCATCACCTTGTTGGCCTGGCCGATGCGGTGAGCGCGGCTGAACGCCTGCGAGGGACAGGGGGACCAGAGGGTGATGGGGGGG
>NW_009909941.1:0-484 GCF_000696875.1 Nestor notabilis | reverse complement strand
AAACCAAAACCAAGATAAGAAGCATTTATTGGTCAGATGAGAAGAACAATTCGAATAAGATCATCATTGCTTTTGTATCTTTTAGAAAGTGGACATTTTGCTTTTTTGTCGTGATGTTCATGCAGATTAAAACTTGGATGCCCCAAATATTGAAAAACACCTGTAATTCTAATCCTGTCAGTACTTCGCTTGTTGTAACTAAGACTACTAAAATGATTAAAAAGGATGCAAACTGCTGATTGAATAGCAATCTATAAAAAAGAGGAAATATTAACAAAAATGGATAGGAAAGGATAGAATAGCCTTAGTCACTATTCCCCTGTCCCAATATGACATATTGTATGATTTTGGGCAACACTCTCAAATGTCTAAAGACATGAAAATCATCAACAAATCTCACGTAACACAGTTTTGGAGGCACCAAAAAAAAGGCCCACTTTTTCTAGATGTGTGTTAAGATGTATATTGAGAGTTTATTTTGTCT
>NW_009909940.1:429-3272 GCF_000696875.1 Nestor notabilis | reverse complement strand
GTGTCTGAGCTGCCATCTGATATAAACCTTATTCTTGTAGTGGTACTCACTGCTTTGTGCTTCTTGTTTGTTTTCTCAGCCATTTTGATATTGTTCTTTAAATGCCGACGGTCGAGGAGCTCTCCCGTTTTTATTACTTCTGATAAGGAAATGTATTCCACCCTGGGCTCAAAAGCACCGTACAACTACTACAACAGCACTCTGCCCTTACCCTACTCCTACGAGGTGCGTTTAGCCTCCGAGTCGGGCCAGAAGGATTTTACATTTCTGAGACCAGCGGCAGCAGCGCTGCCTGACCGTCTCCTAGGTGGGGAACCCGGCTCAGGCACTAACTCTGGCAAAGACCCTCCTAGCCCTGGGAGCTCGGCACAGGTGAGCTTCTGTCCTAGGATTCATCTCTGCCGGCTTGCATGAATCTTCGGGCTTGTGTGAATTATTTTCCCCGGCTCTCCTCTCGGGGATCGGTGGGCAACCGGCAGAGCTCAGCGTCGCCTGCGGGCTCACTATTCAATAGCTCGGCAGCGTCCGTGCGGGGTGTGTGTGGGACGTGGGACCCTGACTCTTCCTTTTGACCTGCCTAGTCTCATCCGCGATTTGTCGGTTGTGCCCTGAGGAGAGACTCAGTGTTGTCATTACTATTGTCTGTCTGTCCCACTTCTAGTGCAGGTTCCACCGAGACTAGGTGCTGGCTGGACACAGGGTGGAGCTGGGACAAAAGTGTCGTGGGGTCCGAGGCTGAGGTAGCCCTTTCGTCTCGGTGTAGTGACTGCTTCCTTTATTATCTCAGCCAGATCTGAGCGCTTTCCTGTGATAACGATGTGTGATCTATCCCAACGTGTTCGTTCAGTGAGAGCAGTAACTCTATAGTTCCTAGTTTTCCCTTCCAACTCGTTGTTTTGTTGGTTTTTTTTAATACTTTGAACCCCTCAAAAGGAAAATGTTGTGTACACCCGTGACTTAGCATATGCCCACCGTCTGGGGACCCGGGGCTGGTGCCTCACTGTAGTTCTGAGCCCGGAGCAAAGCAGAAAATGCTTTGGGTTTGCTGCTGCCACCGGTTTCTCCTGAGCCCCGGCAGAACCGGGATTAATGCCACTGAGCAGCTCTGTCTGGGATTTGACTTGAACCCGTCCCGAAAGAATTCCTGATGCAGGCAAAAGGCGTTTCTCCCCTTAAGCTGTCACACGTTTCCACTCCTACTTCTCCAAATGGTGAGAGCAATGGAGCAATTTCTGGAGCAGCGAAGCTTCGCTTTCAATATTCGGGGTTTCCATCAAAGTGGAGGAGATGTAATGTCTCCAGATCAGTCAAAATACAGGAGATGGAAATGTTCGGTCTTCCATGCCTTTCCCGAGATCTTTGCTGTTCTCAGCTCTCCACCGCTTGGCCGTTCTACTACTGCTGGGATTAAGCGGACAAGGTAGTCTGAATAGGGGTCGTGTGCACACTCACATGAAGAGAAACTCAAGAATTGTGGTAGACAAAATTACTCAGTAAACTGTGTTTAGGAAAGACACGAAATGGGTAGTGCTTGGGAAAAAAGATTCAGAGCTTATTTCAGAGAAAAGAGGTAGCTGAATTCTGTTTCAAAATTTGCCTCGAAACAAGCTGTGGATTTTCTTCTTTTTAGATTATGTGTAAGAAAAGTAATTGGGATTTGATTGCATAAGGACCTATGAGAAGTCAGCTCACAACACTGTGAGCCTGCAGATACGGTGTGTTACAGAAACGCTCCAAAAAGGATAGAGAGGAATAACATGTACTTACGTGCAAGATGCAGCTGCGGTGGTTAAAGCGTATAATTTTCTTTCTCAGTCTTTAAATTGCTCCGGAGTTAAATTCTGTTAAAATACAGCGTTAGATGACTAACGCTGGGTTTTACCGGCGTGAAGCTTATACTTTTATCACATTCTGTGGACTGGTGATAAGAATGCTAAGTAACCCTGATAGGATTTGTCACTCGGCAGTGATTATTCGGTAGAAAAAGAAATAGCTTGTAGAGAGGAAAGACTGCTCCGACCCTTTCGATACTGCGTCTGCGGGCAGATCCTGCCCGGTTACAGCAGGTAACAGGGCTGTACGGAGCGAGGACACATAGCCAGAGTCGTGTCTCCCACATTAGTTTGGATTATTTGTAGCCGTTCCACAGCGCGCTCAGCCACGAGAAGCAGCTGAGTAACAGGAATCCAGCCACCGCGTTTCCGAACCAGGTTTGCAGGAGAGCCTTGTCCTTTCTCTCGGTCCGCGAATGAACTCCTGGGAGCTCATTTCCAGCCCTAATTATTTCCCAGACATCGCCATCCTTTCCTTACCTGTCTCGGCTGTTGGAGGACACTTGACGCTGCTTCTTGGCCACAGCCGCCACTGATATTGTCCTGGCGCTCCCTTATCAAACTTCCTTGTCCGCTTCCCACCGTGATAGCTGAGCAGTTGTGCAGGTGATGGAACAACAAACGCCGAAATTACGTAGTTTTATTCGTATGAGCGATCAAAACGTTGGAAAACACGTCGTACCGCGAGTTACTGTTGACAGCAACAACCCCAAATGCAGGCTGGTACCCCGAGAATTGGCTATTCCTCGCCCAAGCGCTGCCGGTGACCTCGTTCACGCGGTGCCGTGACCTGCTGGGCTGTTGTTGCACTGGAACGGGAACAGCTCCCGCCCCCGGTGAACCAGACCGTGATTTCCCTGCGTCCTGCGTCTGGATGGAGCAAGCTGGGAGGTGACGAGAGCAGGAGGGCGTATTAAAACGAGATCTCTACGATTTGTCGGGGAAGATGCCTGCGGGGACAGTGATGAGGGATGGAAGGGGGCGCCTGCGGGGGGTACAGGAGGAGCGATG
>NW_009909940.1:0-373 GCF_000696875.1 Nestor notabilis | reverse complement strand
CCTGGGAACCCCGGCAGCAGCAGCTGCCCTGCGGGGTGACTGTGCTGCGGCCGGAGCAGCAGCTCGTCAGTAGGCAGCATTAAATCTGTGTCGTTTTTCCCGCTACGGTGCTTTGGTGGTACACAGGCGCGACGCTGTGGGTGTCAGGAAGGGGCTGACCAAGCACTTGGATGGCAGAACCGGCATCCTGAAGGTCCCGAGGGACACGGACCTGGGTTTCCCCAGCGCTCTGTGTGCCCCGGCCGATCCTCTTCACCTCCCCTTTTGCTCCCGCTGCTTCTTTCCAGTTAGGTTTTCCCGGGAAACCCCCCACTTTTCCCTCGTTTCCATCTCTCTCTTTCTGGCGTCATCCTCTCCACCACCTCTTAAACAC
>NW_009909939.1:17568-18529 GCF_000696875.1 Nestor notabilis | reverse complement strand
GGCAGCAGCCAGGTGCGTCCCGCCGGGCACCGGGAAGCGAACAACCTGGAGGCAGCTGCGTTGCCCTTTTCCCTGCACTCCGCTCTCCAAACGTCTGAGCAACCAGTTTGCTGCTAGAAACATGTTAATTGCCAACGGAGCTCATTAAGGCATGCACATGCAAAACACAGCGAGGGAGATTAAATGGACAAAAGCGCAATAATGAACTGTCAAAAATCGGACCCATCTACACGACCAGGAGCACTCAAGAATGAGGCATTTAGAGGCAACAAAGGATTGTCTGGGACAGGAAGAAAGGACGACCTAGACTTTTGTTTAGTCAACACAATTGATTACAAATGAGAGATTAACAGGATAGCTTCAGAGTTTTTTTGAAGGAGGCAGAAGAGAAAAGTCCAATTAAGTGCACCGAATGTTAACTACATTGATTTCCACGGCCAGCCCTAGAGAAATTCTCATTAAACCATCCCTGGCGATCCCTTTTGGAAAGTAATTTGTCTCCCTGATGGAGCAGAGAAAGGGAGCCGTGTAAAGAGAAAGAAGCGCTAGTTCTTGGCACAATGAGCTTAGGAGACACACTGGAAAGAGCCAAAGGGGGAGTTAATGAGTTTTAAAAAAGCCGCTTGGACCCGGGCCTGGAGAGCAGCGATGAAAAGATGGAATTGGCCAACAACTATTCTTTATATCAAACATAAAAAGGCCAATCTGAAACAGGGCCGCTCAAAGCTGGTGGGGAAGAAAAGAAAGGCCCCCACTGGGGGGTGGAGTGGAGGGCTCAACTGCCCCATTGGGATGGGGAAAAACCCATAATGTACCGGTATGACCCTCTCGGAGAGCGGGGCTGCGGGACTCGGCACCACCCCCGCGCCGGGAGGGGGCTTGGCCTCACCCTACACCGCCCCCCCGGTAAGGGGACCCCACGCCTGCCGCGCTGGGAACAGCTTTGGGAGGTTGTCCCGCA
>NW_009909939.1:15919-17479 GCF_000696875.1 Nestor notabilis | reverse complement strand
ACCCCCCCCACACACCCCTCCCGCAGGGACCGGGCACCGCAAGGCAACGTGCCTCCTCTCCCCTCGTGTAGACACGGCTCGCTCGGAGGCTCTTAAATCAGATTAGGGCTCGTTAATAACAATTTTGGCTTAAGTCTGTATTGACTTAGGTTTAGGAATGGCTTAGCACTTTCGCTTAAGTCAACACGACGGCTGAATTGACACATGCCTTTCCCAACCCGCAGGGTCCTCGCGGACGCCCAGGTGCCCGCAAGACTTGCCCTTCTCCCGCTTGCTTTAAGCCGTTTTACGCGAATATTTGCATTATCTTTAAACGAGACCGCCGGGCTTCGAGGGTGACGGCTCATCCCCGCGTGTCACCCACGAGGGTCCCCTCACGGATGGGCTCCGCGCCCCGGCCACCTCTCGGGGTTGAGTCCTTAGAGCTCTTGCCCTTCTCACCGCTCAGCCCCTGCGGTCCTTCCCTAGCCTGCTCCTTAACGCCCCTCTCCACCCCTGCGGGTGTGGACTCCGGGTACCCCAGAAAGCCAGGGTCGCACTAAGAGTGACTCCCGGCTCCGACCCCAGGCAGGACACCGAGGGGCCCGGTAGGCCCGGGGGCCGTGCAGGCAGAGGGGGCAAGCGGCTGCCACCCCGGGGGGGCACTGCGAGGGGCTGTAATGCTGGTGAGGAGCTGCTTGGTGACCCATGCTCAGCCCGCACCCTTCCGAGCGCTTCTGCGGGTAGATCTCACACCATGAACAGCTTCACCCCAAATCATTTGCACTCCCTACCCTCCTCTCGCTACCACCCTCCCCACATTCTTCCAGCACCAGCTCTGCCGCTCTCTAGGGTGACGCAGTATCACAAGTCCTCAATAAAGACATATAAAGAGGAATAAAAACTCTTACCGGCTTGCTTCTACCGTCCTCCATGAACTCTCCATACAACCTATCCCCACACATCTAAACCCTACTCCTGGCCTACTCACACCACTAACCCTGTCTGAGCTAATGCCACAGGCACACGTTATTCCTATTTCTTTCTTGCAACTGCTTGATTGATTGGATCATGGGCAACACGTGCCCTCAATTAAAAACATTTAAACGAGGTGCATTTGGATGCCTGTGCTCCCTGTGCTGGGGCGGGTTACTTTTCCTTCTCAGGTGGTGCACTCAGCCCCAAAACACGGGGAGCACAAACAGCCCTCTGGCGCAGCTGTTTCAAGCCACCAGTGCTCTTAAAGTCAGAAAAAACTTGCTTTGAAGTGACCCTGAGAAGAGCGTGTTTAGTTAGAGCAACGTCCTCGTCGGGGACAACGAGTTGCTGGATACGGAGCGCATGGGAAGGGGCTGCTCCCAGAGTTCTGGTGCACTCAGCCCCAAAACACGGGGAGCACAAACAGCCCTCTGGCGCAGCTGTTTCAAGCCACCAGTGCTCTTAAAGTCAGAAAAAACTTGCTTTGAAGTGACCCTGAGAAGAGCGTGTTTAGTTAGAGCAACGTCCTCGTCGGGGACAACGAGTTGCTGGATACGGAGCGCATGGGAAGGGGCTGCTCCCAGAGTTCTGGGTTTGTAACCT
>NW_009909939.1:7107-15774 GCF_000696875.1 Nestor notabilis | reverse complement strand
TCACCTCTCCCGACTGCTGGTCGAGGTGTTGGGCGCAGCCCCGGCCCCTCCGGGCGGTCCCACCCTCATCCCGCCACCAGCGGTCGGGAGCAAAACCCTCGTCCAAACGCAACGGGAATGGGCGTTTGGAACCGCTTGGAAAACCCCTGTGATGGACAGGATTGTCCTGTGAAGGACTGAGCCATTGAAATCGCTCACAGAGCACCTGGGACTTCCCGCAAGCGCCTTCTCCTAGTCCCGTTAACTGTCTGCTACCCCTTCTCCCGTCTTCCTCACTGCTGCCAGTTGCCAAGATATTTCACATAAATAGAAGCTTTCTGATTTATAATCAGCCTCTTCCTTCTGATTCATTATGTTAATGAACTGAGATATTACCAACATTGGATTATCGCATCACTGAATGAATCTAGCTAAAGCAAGCTGATTATAGAGGAAAAAGCCAAGTGGACCCGGAAACGGCCAGGAAACAGTGTAAAGAGTTAACCAGATGTTTAAGCTCGCTCTAAACACCGTTCCCAAATGACGGGGGTGCGATAGTTTCGTTCACGCAGAGAAATCCTTCTCCTGTGGATGTAGAGATTCGTTTCCCACCGTTACTGTTACCATTACGAGCGATTCCAAGGGATCTATCCCGCTTCCCGGGGAGCCCCGGCGCCGCTCGGCGAGGACCCCCCCCCGTTCCCACCGCCCGCCCGTCCCCGGTCATCGCCACTATTCTCCCTCTAGGAAACGAGAGCAATGCTCTTTTTGTGTGTCCCCCACTCCCTTCTCCCTTTCCCACTGCCGCTTGGCTCGGGCTTTTCCAGCCTGGAGCCAACCTACTCCTGGGCAGGCTCCGCAGAGCCCCGCAGCGAGCAGGTTAGACCGCGCTTAACAAAGCCGCAGGCGTGTGGTTCGCGTAAACAAATTATCCTCCGGAAGCTTGTACTGGGCAACAGTTAGAGCACCGTGACTGAAGCTATTGGGAACGCACACAAACCAAATGCAAGCCTAGAAATCGAAATCCCGTTTCCCAACCCTGCTGTGAGGCAGGTACTAATTTACTGCGGCCTCACGCTATGTAATTCGTCAAGGAGACTGTAATTTACTTAATTTTTCCTTTTATTAAGTCGCAATATATTTGTAAAATAGTCTTCCAGCAGCTGGCTCTGCTTGAATCTGTTTCAAAAGTGTGATGTAAATACAGTCTCACACTATTTTTGTTGCCTATTAGGGCTTTCTGGTAGGTGATACGACTGAGAGCGAGGAGAAAGAACACCACACGTTTATTTTTAAGATCATCATCACTAGTGATAAAAACTTAGGGAAGAAGTGAGCATACTTCCTATCTGTATGCAAAGAAACTCCAATGAGAAAGATACAACTCGAGGACTACGCACACAATGGGTACAATCCGGCACAGTTTCGTGAGCTGCTTCAGCTGTGTTTAAAGGGAGTAGCAAATTCCCAAATTAAATCACACTATTAATGGCAAAGACAAAGAGCTTGACACAGCAGGAGGATGCACTGAAGAACTGTGGGGTTTTCTTGTTCCACCTGTCTCCTTGTCAAGGGTTTAAGTATTTATATCCATCTCTCACTAGTAATCACATAGCTGAAGCAATTTAGCTCAGTTATGGCAAAACAAGAGCAAAAGTGCAAATAATCGAATGCAATGCATCACATTTGGATTTTTCAGCAGTCAACTTCTGAGATTCTCATCTGCACACAGCAGATTAATATTTGAGATCAGAGGAAAACAAACACCATACCTAAGCGAAGTATTTACCACTGGCCTACTCACTGTCCACACGCTTGGCTACAGCAAGCACTGCTTTACATCCAACTCACACACATAACATAACACTGAAATCGAAGAGGCAGTGACTATAGGATCAAAGCTTTATTTGGACTGTAACACAGTGTATCTATGGATTATAATCCTTGAGCAAACAGAATATTACAGTAATGAAGACTTCTGCATTACAAATATGTTAAAACAGCTTGCATTTGGGGTGATATTTAAGGTCACGTTGTATCTGAACACAACTATTAAAATATTATGAAAATTACCATTATGGAGTAAATAATGTTTTCTTTCAGATGTAACCTCTAAAAGTACATTCTATTTCAAATTTGGTTTTCTAATTTTTCCAGTACCAACAAGCTCAAACTGAGCATCTACATCCCTGACCTGCTCTATGTGAAAGAGAGAGAAATGAAGAACTATAAGCTCAGCCTCAAATCTAACTCCCTACATGACCCCTCATCAATGTAGTCAAGAGGTTACCATAGTAAATGTCAAATATCATGTGTCTAAACCATCTTATTATTTCATATGTAGTCTCAAATTAAATTAATAGGGTTGAGAAAGATTCTGCGGAGTAAGAAATCTCTCATCTGAGGGAAAAGTAACATGCCTTCTGCTACTGCCCCCACAGCCAGAATAACTGAGAAAGTAAAAAGCTCGGGAATGTGATGGGAGAGGTGACAAGATGGGTGAACAGGCTGTGCTCTTGGGTTAGTACTGTGGTTACTTATCTGTGCATAAACCTAAAAAAGGGCGATTAATTATTTCTTCTTGTAAGATACTCGAAGATTAACTTACAAGCAGGCAAACCCTTTGGTTTTCCTCACCATTTGTCTCTCAATTGCTTTTCCGCATCCACCAGAAAAGCACAAGCAGCAAAAGGCTCTTAGGACCACAGCAGCTTATGTATACATATACTTTAACCCAATAGGGCAAGCAGGAAGTCAAGAATGCAGAGTAAGAGATTATGTCCAGAGGGGAAAAAAAAAAAATAATCATTTACCCAAGATGGGTAGGAAATAACACAAGGTACATCTATATATGACGTAACATATATAATATATGCTTTATATTTTATACAAAAGCTTGGGATAAGATGGGGTATAACTGCATAGAAGTTACAGCCTTGATGTGGTAAAGAATACCCATTCAAGATCTCATTTAAAGCTGATATTAAACCATAATGGTATCAAACAGTTTGGGAGAGTTTGGGGTTTTTTTAAAAAACACACGTTTAACATTTGCTTTCTCTATTTGTCTCTATAGAAAGGCAAGTGGCAAGCTAGCTCAGCTGTAGCAATTAAACAGTGCACTCAGATCTAAGGGGAACAGAGATCCTGTGTAACGATGTTCCCTGCCACTGCTTGCCCCACTCTCTGTGCCAGACCAGGCAACACACACTCCTGCACCTCAGCATCCCCACTGCCTGCTGCCCTACCCCTACACTGCTGCATTGCTTCAGGCATGTGCAGTTGCATTTATGTATGTATATCTATCTGCATATATCAGACCACAGGCCAGCATGAAGGCCTTCACTTCTGAGAGCAGGCAGTCACCTATACACACTCCTGCTTTAAATGTCTCAATTTTTTCCTTTTCTGGACATATTCCTATATAGTTTTCCATGCACTAGTTGTCCTATTGCTTCTAAAGCTATGCTGCAGGAAAAAAAAAAAAAAGGTAATTTCATTTTAATCTTAATCTCTTTGCCCAATAACAACAAAATAATCAGAAACACTCTATGAGCAGCTAACTGCAGCATGGAATCTACACTAACACTGCTCACAGGTGCCTGTCAGAGTACACTTCAAACTCCCCACCACCCGGCTGCCAAGTCAGCCACACAGTGCACACTTCCCTTCCAGGGAAATCAAAAAGGGGCCGGGAGATAGTGAGCATCTGCATTGTGTCCCTGGGTTTAGGTGGAGTCCAAAGAGATAAAGACCCAGATGATTCACATGTATAAGTAATTAGGGGGCCAGATTTTAGTTTAAGTGATTTCCCTTCGGATGCAAAAACCAGGATGAATCCTAGTCTTTGTTAGCAACTAACTGCTCACTCATCCCTTCATTCTGGGCATCATGTGTAATAGCTTTTCCCTTCTTGTCTGCTCAACTGCTCAAGCAAGTAACTTCCAATTATTTGCTTTTTAAATGTGAACTCTACAATTCTAAGATCCATAGACATTCCCGCTAAGTCAGATTGAGAACCACACTGTGATGTTACAGAAGAAAATATTACCAAGTTGTCTTTGTGACAGAACACTGAGTAGGTATAAAATTGCAATGGTCTCTATGCCAGGTTTTGTTTTTTCTAAGTTCTCTGCTTGTAAGATGAAAGCCTAATTTGATATTTTTGTAGTTATATAACAGTTCTAATATTTTGTGACATTTTGTATTGTGACACTATAGATGAAATTGTCATCGGACTGACACCCTTTACTGTTTATTCCTTAATTACAACTGTTAACAACACTGCAGAGAAGCGTGCTAATCTGCCATCACATATTATGAAAACAACGTTATTGTTACAAACACCAACACCCACTCAACAGGAGAATTCTAAGATGGCAGTTTCTGCAAAAACTTACCATTTTAATGGACACTTCAATAGTAAAAGTTTTAAGTGAACCCTTAATATTCCCATCGAAAACATACAATGATTTTATATCATAGCTGAAGTTTTGATTTTATTGCATCAGTGATTCTTTATGCTTCATAAAGATATAATTTTTAATATTAGGTTTTATCTCTGTGTAGCATGGAGATGCATAGAATAGCTCACTGGTAGCCTAGCAAAACTTGCAATGATTACATCTTCATATCCTCAAACACTGGCAGGTTTTTTTCTCTCCTACTTTCAGGTTGGGGGTGGATGTTGTTGCATGAGATTAAATTTTAACAATATATTGACTCAAGTTCAGGTTCTTAATTAAAAAAGAAAAAATATTTAAAGATTTTTATTTTTCTAAGCTTCCTTTGCTGAGGAAGGATTAAATTTCTGCAGGCTAAGTCCCACACCTGGAAGAATCTTCCACTGAACTGATAGTTTAAAGAGCACTGCACTGGAGCAATTAAACTTTCACACCAAGTTAAGCTCACTGCACAGTCAAAACTCACTAATACTGCACCTCTACAGGAAGAAGCTGAGGAGCTGTTCAATGGTTGAACATGAAATTATCTCCTCGGCTTCTCAGACAGCCACTGCCAGCTACTTTTCAATTTGCTTCTTTCAAACTTTTTACGTCTAAGCAAAAGTTCTCACTTGTAGATTATGTCAACAGGAAGAAAACAGCATCAAGAGCAGCCAAGAAGTAGCAGAAACCCCTAGAGATCTGTTTACTTCCTCTTGTCTGTACCCAGCCATTAGACAGGAAACACAAAGCAGGCAGCAGGAGGTCAGGAAAAGCAGCAGTGGTGACTGGAGTGAGGTGTAGGAGTGATGAAAGTGGCAATGACAAAAATCAGGGAAAACAAGAGTCGGAAATTCAAGGTGTTCCTTCTACAACTGTGCTCTGCTGAAGGTTTTCACACAGGCTCCTGGTGCTAAAGCAAGGCTTTTCTGATGCAAACAGCCCACCTTTCCTGTTAACCGTAAATTCCTCCTTTCTCCTTCATGCACAGAGAGGCATACAGCACAGATGACTGCAGTGAAGAAAGATAATGCATGAATCTGTCTTTACTTATCGCACTTATATGTAGAAGCAGAGGATTAAAAATAACCTAAAACTCTTCTCATACTGAAAAAGCAATTGCCTTGGTGGGTTTCTATACACCAGCATTTCTCACTTCTGATCCTAAAGGCCCCTTTGAGGATTGGTGCTCTAATACAGAATAAAAATAAAGTGTACACAACGTGGCAATGGAAGCAAATTACCCAACAGAGTTCATTTTCATTTCAAGGATTTACATTACATGATATCCTGTTGCCTGATCTGGATGATCTTGTCTGCTTAAGCCATAAATTGCAAAGCGAAATGAAACTAGAGTGTTTATTTTTGTGAATCTTCTTCTGGGTAGCTTATGTTCTGTTTTGCAGTTTTCATTTTCTTAAAACCAATAGGAACTTCTGCTCTTCCTAAAAGAAACTCTTCCCACTTGGGAAGTGATTCTTTTACTGATGCCCAATAGAGAGTCTGAGAAAGATAGAAGAAAAAATAAACTTCATGTCAAAATCTGTGTCAGCCTGTTTCAAAATCAATACAGATATGCAACACATTAGTAAATCTTGCTTTCCGAGGGAAGCAAGTCAGAAAAGAACAACGTACTTACACATGAAATTTCAAATTTCTTGTACGATATAAAATACCAGCCTGGAAAGATTTCATTCTGCAGCATGAACTGTGAAGTGACTGAATGTGCCCTCTTGTGGTAAGCAACAGATCAGCTCAGACTCCCCCCAGTACCTTTAACAAAGTATTTTCTGTGATCATAAACTTTTCCAAAAGCAGCTTTTATATTTAAGTATGTATGTTAGTGGAATCTAATTTTTGAAGTGGGAAAAAGTTGTTTAATGTTAGAAACAAAGTGCTATGTAAATTGGCTGTCCTAGAAAAGCTGCTGTGATGTGGTTCACAATATTTGAGTAAAATTTTAGATGTGATAAATCACTGATGAAGTAACTGGCTCCAGCATTTGCATCATACACCAAAAAGACAACAGAAAAACCTGCATATTTATCCCATGGTCTATGAAAACCACAGTGGATCACCTAACCCTTTCTCTGCATTACCCTCTGCCTTTGAGTAATAAATTTAACTACGTTTTATCTATGGAATGGATGTATCATTAACCATTTCTGTGTTGGTATCCTAAGGATAAGTCTGTAGGATTTTGAAGCAAGATTTAAGTGCCATGTGTATTTTTCCACAAAATAACGTGAACAAAGAACTGTATCAAGCCAACACTTTAATCCATCCACCAACGTGAGTATTTTTAGATACTGATGTCCATTCAGAAAAAAAGTAACTTTGTAGTAGGAAACATTTATGGTGCATTGAGCCTTTTTTCTTTACTTAAGTATATAACGTAGAAGCAGCGTACCACAGAACAGAACATCTCCCTGCAGAGGTGTTGGATTCCTGGCTACTCATTTTGATCCTTACATGTAACTCAGATATAACTATGGCTCTTGCAGATTTACAAAAATATTTTCTTCAACAGATTTACTCAAAGAATCTTTTTTGACAAGCATATGTGCTGTCACACAAAACTACTCCGACTTAGCAAGCTGGGGATCCATTATAGCCATAACTTTCAAAGTATATTAATACAGACACATATATGGCTGAGAGAAATATGCTCAGAAGTGTTTTGGAACAAAGCATGCACAAGAATTTGAAACCATGAAAGAAAGTTTTCTTTTCCCACTATTTATAGCGCTCTTCTGTAGAAGTATAAAAAAAGGCTGAAATAGGATCTTTTCCCTCAAATAGTAACTGTTCTCTCTCAAATCCAACCGCTGCTGCACAGCATAGACATCTCTGCGGGCATGAGCAATTGCTCTACGTTCTCCAATTTACAGGGACCTTGGTCTGCATGCCACAAGGTTAACACCTAACACAGGACAGAGGGAGCAGCAGTCCAAAACTGATCCAAATGACCCTAGAGGTCCCCTGAAAGTCCCTGAGAAGTCTAAAAGTACTTCTGAATAGGTTCAGTGTTAGTACCTTGGCATCTTTCTTAGCATCATTGAATATGTACAGGTATTTGGTGAAAAATGAACTCTTTCGCCTAAAAATATCTAAAAAAAAAAAAAAAGAAAAAGTAGAAAACCCTGCCTAAATGGTCACAGTGTGCATCCTGTCACCATCATAGGAGTAGGCTGTTTACAAAATGCAATGACAGACAAAAACTTTTAACAGTAACCAGAACAAGAAGTGATGCCTCTCATTGAAGTAATAGCCTAAGCATTACAACACTTGCCCAGCAGGTGTGAAACTAATGTACAATCCACCCCTCTTCACAGGCTGACAGTGCTAAAACCTGTACCTTTCCCCTCCTTTGACAGTGCCCTAGCACACAAATCAGTGTGGGACCCTCTGTGCTACTATGCCTGTGGAAACTAAGCCACCATACAATAAAGAACCCACAAACCACTGATGCAAGAAACACAAGTGAAAATCTGACTCAGTGGCCTTGTGGTTAAGATGTTTAGTTTGCATCAGGAAGAGCTGTGCTACCAGTTCCTGTTCCCTCCACTGTTTCTGGCCTTATTATTCATTCATAACTGCATAATACTGACAAAACAGTCTTAAGACCAGGGACCTGAATTAGGTATGCTGTATCAGGATAGTATTTGGTGCTCAGAGTAAGTTGCTGTTCAAAATTTCTATCTTTAAATGTCTAAGGGACTACAGGTTGAGAAGTAAAAATACAGTGTTCCTGCTGTAGCAGTACTTGCCATAAGCTCCCATACAACCATAGAATAACTTTGAGAAGTGAAAATGTCCCTGTTCATGCTGATAAACAGTTGACCCTCAAATGTGAAGATGACCATCTGAGGCAAACTGAAAACAGGATGACCATATAAAACAAACCAAATAACTCAGACATAACAAACACAGTAAACTCCTGATATTCACAATATTCATTTTTATATTTGACTTCATTTTTAAACAGAATTTTGTAGAGATCTGAAAGCTGCTAAATATTTCCACCAGAATGCTCCAGAATCTAGGGACCTTGCCCCAGAATTTAGGTTCAGCTTTGCTACACAGTACACAGGCCTTTGGCTATACCAGTCACTGGATTTTAAAATCAATTATTTTCACTTTAAAAACATGCTTCAGGGGGGGGAAAAAAAGGCAAAATATTTGGTAAACAGCAAATGAAAAGACAGAGTTCTAGGACTTACTTCTAACTTAACAGTATCAGGAT
>NW_009909939.1:0-7076 GCF_000696875.1 Nestor notabilis | reverse complement strand
AAATACTCTCTTTCTTGCAGCTTTTTTTCTGCTGCTTCTATATCCTAAAATACAGGTAAAGTACATTTTTAAAAACAAACACTGGTAATTTCAAAAGGCAAATGCACACTTACATAAAGACATTTAAACATAAATAACTCAAAGACATTTAAATGAACTGAATAAACCCATTACGGCTAAACAGCATTTGAATATTAACACTGAAGTTCTAATCATTCTGTTCTTTTCTGAAATCTAACTTGCAAGACCAACATCCTACAGTTTCTAAATATGTTTGCTGTACCTTTCTGATACAGGAATAAATTCCATGATCACAGAAGACTGTTGCTGTAAAACAGCATTAGTTAAATTCTGTTCTGAGAGGAACAAAATGGTTTTATCTGTGCTGTGTGAAGCCCCAAGTATGTGTTCTAGCTACTGTAACTGTAAAGTAACTAGGCAAATTATGTGCAAGATCTTTACTTCTCAAGACAAAGATGACTTGCTAATATGCATGCATAACATGTGCACAAAAATGTAGAGCTGCAGCAAGCTGTTCACCAGACAAATTTGGATGACAATGCACCTCACATAGCTTTCTTACCAAAAAAAAAAAAAACCAAACCCACCCCAGTATTTGGGTTTCTGCTTGGCCAGTGGATGTGTGCTGGATTCACAAAGGCCTAAATAATATAAAAGAAGAAACAACCAAAAAACAAGAGCAACAAACAAATCAAAACATCCCCCCGAACTAAGCGCCCTCCCCCTTTAAAGTTCTGACCCATTCTTGTGGGCTTAGTTCCATACCCAAACATTGAAGAGATTGAGTGGTGGGCAGATGAAGAGAGACAGAAAGGGACGTGGGAGTGGGGTGTGAAGAAGCCAAAGCTGAACAGAGTGGAGGGGGAAAGAAAGTATAGCAGATGGCAGAGTTGGGAGCAGAGAGCGGGTGTGAAGAGTACAACAGAAAATCTAAATGAGAGAGGAAATTCCCCAAAGGGACTTCCCAAATATTCACCACCACTGCTGCTGAAAAGAAGAGTGAGATTCTGGAGGAGCATATCCATAAGAGAGACCAAACATGATTACTCGTATTGAATAATAGCCAATCTGAATACATCAATAAGCAAACAGTGCTCGACTCAAGCTTAGTTTGAAAAATATGACTCAAATTCAGTACAGTAAAATTAATAGAAGCAAAAAAAAAAACCCCTTATTTCAGTTGACGTTCAACTTACTGATACACAGTTAATTCCATTTACAGTGTTCACCTTTATTTCATTATTTCCTTTTACAGCATGACTGTATTCTCTTGTATATAATTACTAACCTAATCCAAGCAAAACTATTCTCCCTTTTCTACACCAAAGTGAACACCCTTGTAGGAAGCTAAAGGATGTCTGAGAAAGAGCAAACTGAGTCTCAGATTTGGAAATCTAAGTGGCTGATCCTTTTCAGGTGAGAAAAGACTAACAGGATAAACATACAGGAGGAATACAAGCGAAAATAGAAGCCACTTGAAGTCACAACATCAAAATAACACAGGCCAGCACAGACAGCAGGAACCTAAGCAAGGAACTTCTCTGTTGCATGTACTTAGAACAGATACACCACGATTAGCACCAAATGAAGCTCCTATCAGTATAACTCAGACCAAGCATGGGAAAGTTATCACTACACTGAAAAGAAGGATCAACCAATAATGTCCACTTCATATTCTTTCACAGGATTTTCCTTGTTTCTGCTTTCTTCCTCTTTACCTTTACTGGAAGGAAGACTATCAGTCAAGACCATTATTTCTTTATATACTCAGCACAGTCATTGGAATGTTTATGCTGATAGGAAATGATTGTCTTTTAGGCAAGAAAGGAGACGACAGTTGTGCATACATGTTTAGTAGAGAAGGTCACTTTGGCATAGCCTAGATATTGGATGTGTCTTTTTGTTGCTCACTCTAGTTGTATGTTGTGCAGCCTATTGTCATTCAGAATACTGATATAATGACAGACAGTGGAAGAAATTTTTGCTGGAAGGTGTAGTATGCTTTAGAAAATAACTGGAACTACCAAAAGATTAGATGGCACTTCTTGTGTGTCTACACAACCGGTTAGCATTGCAGGAAAAATAAATCCCCATCATCAATATAAAACTAAATAAATCAGCAGTGTAAAAACACTTTGGAAAAAACACCCACAAATCTAATATGTCACAGTACTGAAAAAAAGAGAGCATCTTGCAGTGCTTCCCCTAAAACCACAAGGGCTGGAACAAAAACAATTGAAGCCCCTTCCCCAGAGGTAAAATGGAACGCATGACACATGCATCACTTTTAGGGGACCAAATTCAGCTGTCACTTATATTGATATCAGTCTGGCAGGATCCCACTTCAGTAATTCTACAATTACATGCCTGTGAAGGAAAGCAAATTTGGTCTAAATTACCTTCCCAATACTAATTAGTATATAGCATATTCTTTATTTGCTATTTCATGTTATAAGCTGTTGCACAGTAATACATATTTCTAAACACAAGAAATCTTACAAATGTCATGAATAAGATTGCAAATACTAGTCTGATTTCTGCTTTTATTACAACATTATACAAGTACCAAATGATACAGGTTTCCCTCATGTGCAGTCTCCCTTGAAAGACATCAGGAAAATACTCTGACAATTCTGTTCAAATGCCAAACAAGTGCTTATAATGTAAAAATTTCAATTAAAAAAAGGCTTAGTTCCTTGCCTCCTACTGATTAGAAAATAAATTAATTGCAAAATACTTTCCTGTGCATAAATATCAAGCAGCACAGAGAAAGAAAAATGCCTTTTTGCTATGATCACATACTGAAAACAACTGATTTTGCTTACACGCAGAAAAGCAGAAATGCAAATAAAAAAATAACACTTCGTCATGTCCATGTATTTTTGAGTAGGCCAAATCAACAACTCTCCACATGGTAACTGTGAAATGTACAGTGCCTGGTATCAGGAACAATATTCTGAAGCTGGCACATTAATCAGTCTTGTTTTCAAGCTTCTCATATATTATTCTGCATAGCTTTTTTTTCCCCCCTCCCGTTTTCTTCTGTTATCAGAAAGCATCTGCAGGAGTGTATGCCTGATAAAACTAGTATAAAATTAATAGATTTCAACTGATTTATGCTTCTGTATCCTGCAACAGAATTTGTTTTGATACATATGTTTTTGCCTTTTTTCCCTATTTCCCTACAAACACCAACATTTTTGACACTTGAAAGGAACAATTTTGAGGATGTGACAGAAGATGGCAAATATCTGTTTAACTGCAGAAATATTTACACTCTGTATATGGCTGAGCTATTGTTAACATTTCCAATACAACAAGCTTTCAGCATGCAGAAACATAACCTGCATTTATTATGTTTGCCTGGATCTGTAAACTGAGAACACATTTATAGAATACAAATAATTTATAAAGACCTATATTTATGAAATAAAAATCTCTTATGAAACGCATATGGAAAATGGGAAACACAACGGCTGAATCAATGCCCATGGCAGGGGGTTGGAACTAGATGACCTTAAAGCCCTTTCCACCCCAAGCCATTCTGTGATTCTATGATTCCATGAACTATGGAAAAAAAATATACAAACCATATCCACTTCTCCCCAGCCTCCCATGGAAGCACCTACACTCATCTGCAGCCAGTACAGATGATTTGATTGCCCCAGGCCAGAATGCACCAGTTTAGCAAAGTCCAAGTTCCTTGTCACAGAATAGTTGAGGGCATCCCTGAGCTGCCATGTCTACCACTCCCTAAATGTAACCCATTTAAATACCAAGAAGGCTGGAACAGAATTATACCCATGCAAAATGTGAACATATTAAGTCTTAACCAGGCTTTGTATGAAGAAACAAAAAAATTTTGGTAACACAGATTAATCTTGTAATTTCCTAGAGTAAAACTTACTGTTTCAATGAATGCAATACATGCAATATGGACCCTTAGTAAATTCAGAGAGCAAACAAAATGCACAAGAGGTACTGTTTTTTGCTGTTTCCTCAACAACAGACAAACATTTGTCAAACACACGCTCATGTCGGTGGTCAAGTGCAACCCCTTCAAACTCAGATGCCTAAGCTAGGGGTTCCAGAAGAGGTGTTAACATTCCAGTCCCTGCCATCAAACCTACATCTCTTTGATTACCCATTCTCAAACTGCTGCTGAATTTACCTAGGAAACACAAATCTTACCTAAATATGACAACAGGTATACAGAAAAGCTATTAACATTATTAACAGCATCACCACTAGGCAGAGCCAGAAACACCAGACACTGCTTTTACAAACTTCCAATAACATTCTTGAAATCACTCTACACCTCTTTAAAGAAAAACATTAAACTGAGAACTTCTGCCACAGCTTCACACAACTATAGTGGGACAATAGTTCCTACCCAGCATTACAGGCTGGTCAGCCCCTGTTTCCACACACAACCACCCTGTATCTTGAATCAAAGTGTAGAGGTGCTCTGAGTCTTGTCAGACTCTTTAGATTCTCTTAGGCAGACATGATGCATGTGCTGCATCTCTACATGTACTTAAAAAAACCCAAAAGAAGATAGTAGCAGCTGCCACCAAGAGGCTCATATAAGAAGGGCATGGGAAACAGGTAGTGATGCCGTCAGATAATAGACTTGTCATTTAATACTTCTGGACAAGTTCCAGAAGAGGGAACTGTATATAGGAGAATTCAATTGATAACTATAGAGCAAACAGGTTTTTTAATGCTCTAAGATACACAACCATGACATTTCAATGCGGTTCCTGGTAGTTGCAGAAACTTACATTTAAAAGTGCTGCATTCCTTTTATGAGCTGCATCAGCTGCTTGAGTTTGCCATGTCTTTTTAGTCTTTTTGTCTCCTAGATAAGTCTCCATCTGCTGTAGCAGTTCTGATCTCTGAGACAGTCTACAAAGGAAAACATTTTGCTAAGTGGGTAGAACATTTTGCTCAGGAGCTAGAAAATAACCTTTTTACCTTACCCAGTTTTCTCCAAACTATGGGGCTAATTAAGCCGGCTGTAGGGTGGGTGTGCTGGGGGAGGGAAAAGGTACAAGGCAGACATCACCTGCTGTGCTTGTATGAAGCTATAAAGTTGCAACCAGCATTCCTCATATGCTAAGGTGCTTAGAAGCACTGAATCTCCCAGAACAGGAAAGACAGGGTGGGTTGGGGTGACTTGATCAGTACTACTCTTGCTCATTGGCAAGTACGAGTTGTTACAAGAAAAGCAGATTTTTCTGAATCATTACTGTATTTGCTTCCCAATCTGAGTTTACAGGGCAACAAAGAAGCAGTTCTATAATTGAGGCGTAGAGTGACAGAATCCAATTACCTTCCCAAACAGGAATTTAACGATGACAGGAGATTAACAATGAAGATCTTAAACCAGTACCACCATTGGGAGTCAAACACCTCATCAATCTAAATACCCTTAGCGGCAAGTATGCTAATTCCAATAGTTCATGAAGGAAGAGTGCCACCTCCTGGAACACCAACCCCTTGTTGAAATACCACTGTGTTCTGTACAGAGCTTGCATTCATTGTTCGCAGGACAGTCATGTGCAGTGAGGGAGGTCTCCCAAGACCACAATACAAACTGCTGTGAGGCAATTACTTACATCTCTTCATGTCTTCTAGCAAGGTGAACTTCCTGAGCCAAATAGGATGACATTTTCAGTCATTTGCCCCAGATTTGTCACCCTATAAAAGCAAAACCAAGTGAAATTAAAATCTTCCAAAGATATACATGAACATACACTTTTCAGTATTAAACAATTCTGTGTTATAAAGCTGCATACAATATTTACGTATCAGCTATCTACACAAAACCTGCCACAAGACATCACTACATTATGCTTTGAATTCATGCACACTACCAATGATCACAGCACGCTTTAGTATTTTACTGTATCCCAATAATTTATGAGAACTAAACTATGACTTTTGAGTTTCAGATTTAGCATTAAGTTTTCTCAAGTTTCAGATGCTTTCAACCGCACACCTAAACTGTGTGCCTGCATAATTTGTGTATTACTGTTTACATTAGTGATTCCTGGCTTTTGTCATGTTACCCCAAACACAAAGTTATACTTGTAAATATCAGTTATAACTACCTCTCACAGAAACAGTTCATAGCATTTAAGTACAGGTGTGATGAAACCAAATAACTTAATCTCCTAAACCAGTTTAATTTTTGAGTCCTTGAAAAATTAAGTGAAAACTTCTTGAGCTCAGCTCTCCACCACTGTACCACAGGACACAGCTGAACTTGCTTGCATCTTACTGGGGTCTTTTATGAGCTATGAAGGAGCTCAGCTGCCCTCTACACACACATCGAGATCCTACAGCGCTTTCCAGAAGGCTTAAGGTGTTTTACAGTCTAATGTTTTTTCACCTCAGAGGCGACTGAATTGTTCTCATGTTAAGTAATGAAATAACCTATCAATACTGAAGGGTGGAAGAACTAGAAGATCTCACAGATATGAGATTAGGAAAGGCCACGCCGTCAAGACACTCACATGTAACTCTGAAGCTAGTTATTCACACGTGCACCACAGCGGAGCCCTTTTCTAGGGATTTATGTTTTGCCACGCTCTGAAAAGCACTTCCACGCAACTGGCCTATCGCTAACGCCTCCCCTCGCTTAGCAAGGAGCACGTTCCCTCCGTGCTCCTTCCCTCAGCTGGGGAACCTCATGCTGCTTGCGAGCCCAGGCGCCATCTTCCACTCCGCAGGCAACGCCTTTACTGCCAACGGGAGACGCTAATGCAAGGGGAGCACAACCGCACGCACCTCTTTGTCTTTAGGGGAGCCTAGCTTACACCCAGCAGCGGGTAACGCAGCATAGCAAGGAGCACGTTCCCTCCGTGCTCCTTCCCTCAGCTGGGGAACCTCATGCTGCTTGCGAGCCCAGGCGCCATCTTCCACTCCGCAGGCAACGCCTTTACTGCCAACGGGAGACGCTAATGCAAGGGGAGCACAACCGCACGCACCTCTTTGTCTTTAGGGGAGCCTAGCTTACACCCAGCAGCGGGTAACGCAGCACCCAGGTG
>NW_009909938.1:0-430 GCF_000696875.1 Nestor notabilis | reverse complement strand
ACTTCTGTGTCTTTGTACAGTAACTTTTCTCTGAAATCATTTGTGAATATTAATTTCTGGAAGGTAATACAGTTACTTGGAATGAGATGAGAGGTAAACAGAGTCTGGTGGCCTAGAAATGTACATGATATTTGTTTTTTCTTGTTTTAGCACTAATGTTGACTGATACTTAAAGGTAATGGTTTTCAGCAACCGATACAGTTCAAACTGAAGATCCTTGTGGATAGGTTGAAACTATCATAACACAGATCTTGGAGATTTACACCTTTATTCTTTGGACGTATTTTGAGTCTTTGCTTGTCTGATAGTAATATTTTATAAATGTATAAAATACAAGCTTGTATCAGCTCATTAAAGTAGAATCTTCATTTATTTCTATGCTTATAGATATTTATAATCCCTCTCATCCCAAACGATTACATCCTCCCCT
>NW_009909937.1:0-3456 GCF_000696875.1 Nestor notabilis | reverse complement strand
TTGCCGGCTGGGCTTGAACCACGACAGAATGCAAAGGTTCATTGTCTTTATTGAGTATTGCTGACAGGGCCCTAGTAAACCATGACTGTTTCTTGGAGGTGTGTAGATAGGGAAGGGCAGGAGAGAGCAGGTTTTGCATTAAAAAGACAAATCCATTAGTATCCACACTAAGATGTCCAATGTCCCAAGCAGAGACATGAATAAATGAAGCAGACTTTCATAAGAATGTTAAGTGTAACAGAGTACTATAATTTTCATTATGGAATGACTAACTTAAAACAGAAATATAACCACCTACCTAGTCTCATCAAAGTCCTCCCACACCACACCAAGCACATGAGTTTCTCTGGCTCCTTCTTTTAAAAGGAAAATAAATGAAAATATTATAGAACTCCTCTGGGTATTAGTTCTCCTGTTAATTTAAATAGGAAGTTATTTACATGTTTAAGACCACAAAATTACTGACTCTATCTCTTGTTTAAACTTTTATGGTTTCTTTGTTTGAATTTCATCAAATAATTCATAAACTACACAAACTGCTTTGGAAGACTATTATCACAAAACCTCATCTGTGACCAGCTTCATGTGGATGTTGAGTAAGTAGCTTTATATCACGAGGAAACATAAAACCATAAACAGACTATAAATATTCTCTCCTGAACTGAATAAAGAAATTCTGCTAATGTTTACAAGATGAATCAGAAATAACGTTCAGTGTTAACTTTTTTTTTGTGTATTAAAAATGATACTTTCAAGACACTTAAACACACGATTAAAAATAACATCTTGGGACTGCAATGAAAATCTCTCACTGAACCAGCATCTTCAAGTAATAAAAGATGGTTTCTAGGGTATTCTTTATTCCACCACACTAAGCGTCTCACTGTTATCATATGTTCCATTAGAAAACAACTTTCTTCCAGAAAAGTGTCAGTGTTTTACAGACTGTACAAGGAATATTTATCTCCCACAATCTAAGACTGTATACAAACTGTGGTTACTAGACAACATAAGAGAAATGGTTGCAACATACGCTAAAGGAATTGTATGTCAAACAACTGGAGAGATGTGAAGGACAAAACCTGTGACAACCTATCCGGTGTCAATGAAAATTTTAATTCAGCAGTGGTCCAGCAAACACAAACGTCTCTCCACTCTTCTTTGCAAACCAAACTGAGACATTTTCAAGTTCTGAACACTTTTAACGAAAAATAAGTTAATTAATCATATTTTATACACATAGTCAAATTGCAAAGCCCTATAAAATATGTAATACTCACAAAGCCATCGTTTCATGTATGTCCAAAATGTAGGTATAGACAACCATATATACTTTAGGTAACAGAACGTGCTTCACAGCACTAAACCCAAGACTACAGTGCAACTAGGACAGTGTTATTAAATCTGTGTTTTCAGTACTACTCCTTTAAAACAAAAGCCCTACAGGCTTGTGAATTAAAAAGTCAGGGGAAAGTTCTTGTATGCTTCTGAGACAGATCAAAGGAAAACCAGAACAGCTCAAAATCTCTGGAAGAGTAGCCTGTTTTCAGTCCTGACCTGTTTCATCAGGAATTTGTGCATGGACTAGTAAGGGGAAGCACACCTACCTTCATTAGCAGGTGTTGCACGCATGATACTTGCTCAGTTTTTCATAAAATGACCTTTCAAAATGCATGTTCATTATAGATATATATTATATATAATTCAAAATTCCTTACATTCAGTGCAGTAACACAAAGATTTGAAATTTAGACTTCATGTCTGATCTGAGATGTATAAAAGCCTTATACTACATATTTTCAATATCATTATTATTATTATTAGAGCTAGAACATTTTACAAGTACTATTAGTAAGGAAGTTATTATTCTTTTTTTATTCTTATTAGTATGCATTTGTCATAATGGACAAAACCTAGTATCATGAAAGACAGCATCCAGCCCATTTCCAAAATTCTTAGCAAGTGATTCTGTAACACCCTGCAACCATAACTGACATTCTTCATACAAGCCTTCCGTGCAGTATGATGTGGAAGGGCTCACTTCACACCTCAGGACCTTCAGCTGCCTGCTCACTGCACACAACTGGCAAGCGACTGTGTTGGCTATAAGGGAAAAGGAGCAGAGCACTGAAATTACTTCCATGCTCTGAGGCTAGCTAAAAATCGACAAAAGCTGTTCACGACTTAGAGTAGCATTGGAGCTGCTCTTTATCGAGCCCAAGTCCAGCAAAGTCACCAGCTAGGAACTGCTTCAATCCCCAAGAGCTTTGCCTCCCCCCTCCCCCCCTTTGTATTCCTACTGGTGGGAAAGTGGCTGGGCGGTTCACACTGGGGGAAAACCCAAAATTGCTGATGTAAGATGTTCGGCTGTTTTGCACCGCTGTTTGACACACAGAGTCCGGTTCGTGCGGGGAATCCTCCCGGTTACCGGGGCGCGGGGCAAGCGGCCGCGCTCCTGTGTCCCCCACTCCCTGCCCGCGTTTGAAATCACTCCCCAGCTGCCACGCGTCAAGAAAACACCTGGGAAAGCCGGGAAAAGCGTCGTGCCTAAAGCAACTAGTCCCAGAAAACTAGCCAGATCCTAACAGCAGCTACAAAAATGCCTCTTTTTGAAGCTCTTGTGAGGAGAAAGGGGGGAGGCGGGAGCGATGAAAGTGCTGATGCTTAAAAGCAGTCCCACTTTTCAGCTATGCTGCGCTGCTCAAGGTCGCTCAGCCTGTAGACGCTGCAAACATTAGTCTTAATTGCCGCGCAGATGACTACGAGACGAACAGAAGCTCTTTTTCCTACCCCGCTCGCAGCGGGACGTGCCTCCCTGGCTCTAAAGACAATTCGCGCCAACTGCTGTCCCCTTTTAGTACAAGCATGTTTTCTTTAAAGACCCTTTAAAAATTATCCGTTAAAATAAAACTTTTCCCCTCCCCCTAATTGGAAGACTTGGCTCCCGTCTTTCCCACACCAGCCGTCTCCTGTAAATCCTGGAAAGACTGGGGAAGGCGGGAGAGGACTCTCCGGCTCAGGCAGGCAGATTTGCGGCGTGGCCGTGCTTGGAAGCGCTGTGAAATCAGCAGTTCTCAAGCAAGAGATTTTTTATTATTTCCTCTGTCCTGCGCTTTCCTCACGTTAAATACTCAGGCAGGATTATACTTCTGGCGTGCCTTTCCTTACGGAATTTACAGCGGTTGCGAGCAAAACTGGGGGGTGAATCTAGTTATTCAATAATCTCACAGACATACTTGTCTCACAGACAAGTATGTTGGAGTACTTTCAGATCTGCCTTGGCAGAGGAGGGAGGAAGGAAACCTACGGCAGCACTTAAGGCTCACCGGAGTTTGCCTCTCCAACGGAGAGCGCTGCTCAGCCGCGGGGAAACCGGCGCCGCGGCTGGGTGGGTGGCCCGGAATGGCTGGGCGGGCAGCGGGGAAGAAGGCTGCTTTCCTTTGCTCTCCCATCGCT
>NW_009909936.1:10034-10760 GCF_000696875.1 Nestor notabilis | reverse complement strand
GGTTTCCTCAGAGGATAGCACAAGAAATCGCCCGTAGGTGCAGGGAGACTTGAAGTCTGAGGTAAAATGTTTCTGTCCGGTTTTATTCCCACCTTTCTCAGCTTAATGAGGGCCCCCGGAGCCCTCGGGGAAGTAGGAGTTGTGCCACTGTGGCCACTCTCAGTGTCCTGACAGCTGGCTGCGTGAGGCTGGGCACATGATGGAGATCAGGCCTTCAAGGTGTGCTCTTGGGCTACCTCACGTGTGTAATAAACCATAATAGAGTGCAAGAGCAGTGGGGATACTCAGCGCTTTAGTTAATCAAGTCCTTATCAGCGGTGTGACAAGCTCAGTCCATAAAAGGCTTTGACAGCCATCCCGTTTGATTGGCTTCCTTGTGTTAAACTTCAGGAGTGATTATACAAGGTAAGGTCAAAATAGTCTGCGTGTGAAACAGCCTTGAATTTTGGTACCAGATACAACTGTGATGCTGGCACTGTACCATCTCGATTTAGCTTCTAATTCCTAGTGTTAAGAAAAATTAACTTAATGATAAATATTAAGACGAAAACCACATGCCAAAGTCAGCCATGCTGTAAATGTGCCATTCATTATCAACAGGGGGGAATTCTAATGTGATGTTGCAACTGTCTGTTATTATTCTTATGTTTTAAGAAAATGTATGTATATATACCACACAGACACTTGGATCAGTAAGTCTTTACTGGCTAAAAATCCCTCTCACCC
>NW_009909936.1:0-10003 GCF_000696875.1 Nestor notabilis | reverse complement strand
CCCGTTTGTTTTTTACTGGTCCTTAATATTTATTATTTAATATCTGAAATGTTAATTTTATTTTTCAATTACATCCCCTGTTAGTGCTGCACCATTTAACTTTCATGTTTGTTTTGGAAAGATCTTTTCTTCCCTTATGCTGTTTTTTTCTTTAAAATACTCTTCTTTCTTCCATTTTTATCAGACACTGATGTTTTACATACAGCCTTTTCTGTAATTAGTTTCAACCTTAATTTTCTTACATTTTTAGGAGTTCATCTTTTTCACTGTTTTATCTACAATTTTTTCTCCCCTGCAAACAAAAAGCGTTATTTCTAAAATATCCTGTTACACATTTTATCCTGTTTATCGTAATTCTGCTTATCACAATCCTGTTTATCATATCCTCCTTATCATAATAATGTCTCTGCTTAGTATTGCAGTTTCTTGATCTTCTATCTCCTACTCAATTTCACTACAGCATCTCATTTGTTGTGGCTGAGTATTTCTTTAGTGGTTGATGCACTGTACAGTTCTGAGGACCTTACATGTAGATTCTTCACTTTTAATACCCGGGCACTTCCTGGTGTGCATTAGGATGCATTGGAGCAGTCTTTTGAACTCAGACTAGATAGCAACAGCACACCAAATGAAGAGCACCTTTAGGTGATCAGGAGTTGATCTTGAGGTCAGCGATAGTGACAGAAGGTAAAAAATACTGTATTATGTGTGAGAAATGTTCCTAAAAGTTTTATAGCAGCAATTTTGTCATTGGAAGTTGTTTATTGCCTAAAATCTGTAACTGTTTCTTCCCTACTGTTTACAAGCCGCTGCTGCTTCTGGTGGCTCATCCTTCTAAATTTCAAAACCAGGAGGAGGAGCCAGAGGGCAACCTTCCAAGCAGGAGTAAGAAAGATAATTAGGCAATTAATCTCTGGCATTGGAGGCGGATCTGCTTGTGAACAGAGGAACCAAAGGATGTGATTGTAGCCTTGAGTGGGACAGACAGCACAACACCCCCACACACACCGTGTGCACATGAGCCCGCTGGAAGCACCCGACTGACTGTCAAAGAGGGGAGTTCTGACACCTTGTGCCTGTTTTCTTTAGCTGGTAGAGAGACTCGCAATTTTTTAATCTGTTTAGATCTGCTGCTCTGGGCTGTGCATTTGTACTTTAAAAGCACAGAATATTGGTGAGATACATTCAACTGAAAGAGCCTCTACAACTCTGAAATGTCACATTTGGGGCTTCATAGTGTGTATGGCTAGAAAGAGCACAGGGCATAACATAGCAAGTAACTTCTCCTTATTTTGCACAGAAGCAAAGAAAGTACATATTCCTCTTTAGAAAGATGGAAATCATTATGGTTTCTTCAGAAGAAATCAGCTGAGGCATGAGAATCTTGTGTCCTTGACCTGTCTGGTAATATAGACCCTATAGATTTTATACATGCATTTATTAAATAATAATAATAATATCTTGTATATGTATACACCAGCTAACAGTAGTAAGTTGCCCATAGTTAGCAAATGACAGGGTATAGGCAAAGCCAGTGAAAATGTGTTTCTAATAAAGTAGTCTGAAAAGACAAACAGTGAAATGCAGTGTACCTGACTGAAATTCCTATCAACTCATAAAATTTACAAAGTAAAAGATGATGACAAGTAGTGTATTTTTTTGCCATAAATACGGAAAATAACATAATGCAAAACCCGATTTAATATGATATATGGAAGAAACAATCATTTGCAAACCAGGGCTGTTGCTGGAACAAACCCCTGGCAGGGAAAGCAGAAGTAGCTGGCAAAGGTGCCTTTATGATATGTCAGATTTATGTCTCAAGATGGCCAATCCATTCTTGTTTTCATGTGCTGTTGGTGGGATTTTATTTGATATCCAAAAGATCAGATTTGCTTCCTGCAGATTGAAAGCATATGCTACTTCTGGATCTCTTTTTCCTAAGGAATTTTTGCAGCCTGTATGTACCCAGGGTTCCTGTCATTTTGACAGGCTAAACTGCAACAAGTCTTACCTCTTCAGAAATATATATGGAAAAGTGCATGCATATTTTATAGCACTTTCTGAATTTTTTCTTCATTTCATAGTTACATGCTTTTCTTGGTTGCCTGTAGTACCCTATAGTACACAACTACTTCCCAGCTTCCAATCCTACAAATTACTGTATCTCAGCACAGGAATATTTACGACGTAAATCCTTCTTTTCAAGGGGAAATAAGTACCTGTATACTTGGAGGTCAGTCTAAATCAAAGTTCTGTCAGTATTAAACGGTTTTCCTCACACCTTTAAACATGGGTCTGTTTATAGAGATTGTTAGTAACTAACTAAAGACTACTACACAACTAGCTTAGCTTCTGAGAACTTAAATATAACTTTGGAACAAAAAAGTAATGCTGACGAGCTGAATATAAACTTTTGGTCTGTCTTTTTAAAAAGTTGCTTACAGATTGAGGCCACCATGACAGCCACTGTCACTATTTATCAGGGAGTGCTATTATATCCCATTGGGAAGGAGCTGAAGTGTGCTATTCAGGGTGTTGCTGAGAATACCAACCCCACAGCCAGTGTTCTGGGTAGCTGCAGTTCTTTATTTCGGCCTCGAGCTAGTGAGCACATTCAGTGGGATTCAAGGGCATCCAGCATGGAGGAGACTACACACTGCACTTCTGTGGTGACATCTGAACTTTACTTCTTTCTTTCTTCATGCTTCCAGGTACTCTAGCCCACCAAACCCAGTTTTTCCCTGAGAGGAGTAAGAATACACAAATGTTGTGGAACCGAGACAAACAAAACTACTTCATGCATAGATGGGAAGGTATGGGTCCCACAGCTGAGTACACAGCTGTACTTCAAATGCACATGCAATTTCCTTCACTTACACAAATAAACTTCACTAGATGCTCAGTTAATTTCATCTGCAATAATGATAAATTCATTTTTTTAGGTTTATGTTCTTTACTTTCAGCCTGATTCGATGTCAATCAGCAGTAATACACCATGGAAATTATTAGATAAGCTACTTTTCCCTCCCTACTTGGAAAGCAGAAGTCAACTCCCACTTTGTGTTTTCCCAGTCTCTTATAAACAGAGGCTACATAATATTGCAGCTGGAGAAAGGGAGTAGCTGCGGCTTCCCGGGTAACGGCGCGAGATCGAGTCAGAGGAGTGCTGGGTATATTTAGGATAGCAGGATCATATTGCTGTTGGGGTGGTAGCTTTCCATTTCCGTTTGATTTTCTGCATGTTAATATCTAGTGCTGCCCTGTTTTTATAAGCAAGGAACTAGAAAAGAGAAAATAAACTTTAAGGGAACAACTGTACTGAAGCATGGCAAAGGGAAGAGCTAAGATCTTGTATAGAAATGCAAGCATTCTGTATAGCTGAATGCAGTATGTGTGGAAGATTGACAGAGCAGCCACTTGTGATTCTCATTCTTGTGTTTGTCTGGGAACTGCTTTTGTACAGAGCTGTTCAAATGTATTCCAGGAGCACAGCACTCAAGGAACTTGGCCCTCGGGGAATCTTAATGCACCCATAATGCGCAGCTTTCAGCCAGCAGGTTGCTTATGTGTCTTGAGTTAGTGTAGAGAGTGAAAAGTGAGTGCACGGTGTATTCTGCACCAGAGTCACCTATCTTCTGCATTTACATGGTGAACAACAAGTGATAATTATTAGTCATTATTGCTTAGCAGAAATGTTTGCTCGTGAGTTGTTTCCTGGAGTTCTTTTAGTGTTTTTTAATATATTTTTAATGACTCTTCTACAATAAAATTTATTTCCTGATTTTCAGTAATGCTTTATTTTTGCTTGGTGGCTTTTTAGCAATAGTGTTTGTCTTCAGTGTTTAGATAGTGAGCTAAAAATACAAGAACTGTTTCAAAAGCATTATGAAAAGCCTAGGCCCAATATATTGATTTGCTCTAGAAAGGCAGGACATCTCTTAAGATGATTTAACTGTAAGCCCAGAAATGTACTAACAGTAAAAGCATTCATTACAGAAAAATACCTCTCATACAATGAACTAAAAGTAAGGTTTGTAAGGTAAAACCAGTAAGTTCAGGATAATATCCACTTAGTTTTAAAGGCAAAGTCTAAACCAAGATCTTTATTCATATAAGACTAGATCAAAATCAAAGGAAGTGTCTGCTGAAAGAAAGCAAGGCAGTGTTATTCCCCTTTGTTGAAACCTGAATAAATTCCATGTAGCACCAAAAACTCCATAGGTAGGAAAAGAACTCGTGGATTCTCTGTGAAGAAGAAGGACTGTCGTTGCTCAGTCAAGTTCACACATCACTTGGAACAGACCTTATCTGGCTTAATGGTTGGTCTGTGCCCTTCATTTTGAATGTCTTCATCACATTTCTAATTGTTTGAAAAAATGAAGGTGCTTGAGGTGTCCTGTAAGAAAGTTCTTGTCCCTTTTGTCCTCAGAGAAACTGGATCTTTGCCATGAGCCCCCTTTTTAAACTTGAGCTTCAGAAAACTGTAGCTTTGAATATTTTCATCCAGAGTTGTTTGACTTTTTTACAGAAAATCGGTAGACCTCCTGTCTATAATAAATTCACCCCCCCCCAATCTATTTCATTTATGATCCCAAACAAAATACACTCAAAAAAGCTGTGACAAATCTTGACATTTAAATGCTTAATAAATGGGAATAGAATAGGAATCGCACTAGATCATGCTGTAATTTCAGGGATCCAGCATATGTGGTACCTACTGCAAAACTATCAAAAAATAATTCTAAGTGAGCTTCAGGAACTGTGTTCCCTAAACCGAGTCCTAGAAACTGCCGCAGATACAGCAACTGAAACACTTTTGATGCACACTCAATGATTAAACTCAGAAATGCAGAGGTCAAAGAGAAACTGCTGGGAAGATGTGAGAATTAAGTCAGTTGCAGATGTAAATAGAAGTTTTTCATCAAAGGGTCTGTTGACAGCGCAAGAATAAAAGCTTCAATCAATCAAAAAGAAAAATATGGGAGGATCAAAGAATATGTCCATAGATAGTAAAACGACAGCTCACATTAATTAGTTAGCAGATTAACTTCAGCTTTAAGTAAGGGGTAAGTGTTGACAGGGACCGATTCTCTCTTTTGTGGCTAAACCAAGTACAGGTGAACAAGATAAGGATTTTGAATTTTATCATCAGCAATTATTCAAGCGATAAGATCAGGGCAGAGACTGTTTTCCCAGTGTTTTCCAGTTGGGTATATGAAAGTCACAAACAGGAGAGGTTATCTAAGTGTCATACACAAGTTAACACATTATCTCTGGGTTTATATACTAGAGGTTGCTTCAGAAGGCTTTTACAAGAGTTTATGGAATATGGTTTTGGAATGCTGCTTGGGATATATGATTCTGCACACCATAATCTGAATTATCCTTACTCCAGAAGTAGTTTTACTGGTTGCTGCCACGACTGTGTACTTTTATCATGTTAAACACATCTCCATAGAAGGAGGTAAGAAACATAGCAGGAGGTAAATTGTGACCAATCCTAGTCGCACTTTTTGGAAAGAGAAATAAAGCTGTATGTGGCATATTTTAAGCTCTTTGGCATGTCAGTTTAATTGATGCTGGAACTGACATCTTTGTGTTTAAAAGATATGATGCTTTGCTTTGAGGAAGTTCTATCTTTAGCTGCCTTGTTACTTACGATATTGGCAGGTCACCCAAGGCCGTGCCACAATTTCACTGCCTTTCAAACCCAGACAGGTTAGTGAGGTAAATTAAGATTAGCACAGCGCTGCTCTCCAGAGCTTTGGCAACAATCCTAAGTACAAATGTACGTGCAAGAAGTAATATTAAATTAAAGGTACTTAAGCAATACATTTGACAACTTAAGAGGATGTAGGAAGTGACTGACACAGTTTTAAATTGTTGAAATGTGACTGATATTCCACTGGATTATGAATTAGCAACTAGAATATGATGACTGACTAGTTATAACTGCCCTGCTGCATTTAGACAGACTGGCAACTACCTACTAACCAGCCAAGTGACAAAGTCAAATTAAAAGGCATACTTACACACTACTGTACAAGCCCCTGGCGGCCCTATATAAACAGATGGATCTTGTACTGAGTACCAGATGTGAACTGGCACAGAAACAATTCCCCCTCGCTGAAAATGCCCTGTTCAGACTTTGGGGCAACTGAAAAGAAACTGAATGTCTCAAAATGAGTAGGAGGCAAAAATCTGATTCGTAAAAATTCCAAGTTCAGAGCCAAGGCAGAGAAGAAAGTAAAGGTCTTACCTTTTTAAGAGACTATATGTGTGAGTAAATTGTCAGATAATAGTTCAGTTAAGGCATTGAATGAAAATGGTTTTGTTTTTTTTAACCAATAATAGTTGAGGAAGAGATAAGTGAATGAAATTCTAGGAATCATTCAGATCTAATGCTGCAAGAGTAAAACAATGCACTGACAAAGACAAGCATCTGTCTACCAGAATGATAAAAATAACATGGGTGTAGGACAGGTACATGTACCAGTGTTAGTGTGGGTATGGAGCAGCCCAACTGACCAGTTGCATAGCCTCAAATAAAAGCTTTTGGAGGCTCAGAGTGAAACTGCAGTGATGAAACCACTGTTGATGCAGATTGACTGCTGAGTTTGGCAGAGGTGAAACCAAATCATCATGTAAATTGTTTCAACTACAAAACTAGGGGAGTTAATATAGACCTAAGTTTGGGTTAGGCAATTTTGGAGAGTAAATTCCAAGCTGCTTTATTAACAGATGTGTTCACAGATTTTTAAACCAAAGCTCCACATGCTCAGAAAATGCTCGGAGGGCTTTGTTAACAGTGTCCCTAAGGCTGAACCCCTGTCTTAGCTTAGTGGAAGTTTCCCTGTTATTTTCATGAGCTCAGAACACCACTCTTGTTTAAAAGGCATCTTCATATAGTGCAAGTTAACTGTGAAATACTGTACGTCCGGTGGCATCTTCTAAAGAGCTGTAATTGTGCATTCAGGTAGTAAACCAGCTGACATAAACAAGATACATCTAAATCAAGTAATAATTTAAATATTTACTTTATGCACATTAACCATCATGCATTTTAATATAGTCAAGACTTAAAGCAAAACCACTGTTGTTATTCCTAATTCACAATATATTCATTGCTTGCAGACTGTAATAGAGAAATATTAAGCTGTGACAGCCTGCCAGAACTTCTCCTGCAAGGATCTATGATGGAGTTTTTCTAAAGAGACTTCATAAAAGCAGCAGCAAACAGAGTGACCCTACAGGTGCAGACTGCAGCAGCTCTCCCTCCAGTCTTCCCAATAAGGTTTGTTGAAACTCTCTGTATCTCAACGTCTTTATTGGTAATGGATCCCTCCCTTAATTTGCACTGATGCATTTGGAATGTCAGCTTCCAAAACAAGGCACATGGGAGGCATTTAAAGTAGATTTTTTGAAAGGAAAATGAACAAAGAGCATGTCAGGTTCCATTTTGATTTGCATGACAAATCCTGCATGCAGTGTTCTGGTGGGTCGGGCTGGGCTTGCCTGCCACTCACTGCGTTTGTCACTTTGGTTTGAACACTTCTGACAGTCCGTTATGTTAATTGTTCTAAGGATTGTTTTGCTGGAGAGGAAGAAAAGGAAAGGCATTTGTATTTTTGTACTGGTTCCATTTACAGGAAAGGAGGGATTTCTGAGGGAACACACAATGTTTTCAGTCTGTGATCTGTTTTATTTGTAAATAATCCTGTGAAGTCATCAGCAAGTTCAGTACTTTAAATCTTACTGTTACTCACTCTGTGCCTGTGGTTTTGAGTGGGAAATACTGGGCCCCTAAACTGGAAACTTGGGGAGTCTATTGTTTTGGTGCACACCATTCTTTCTTCCTTTGAGTCCCACAGTGATGGGTCCTGCAGAGTGGTTTGTGCTGTGCCTATATGCTTCTATGGGATGATATTGTGGTGCTTTGACAAGTGCTAACAAGGGATTTAATGCCCTCAGAGGCATTGCTGGGCACACATTGTTACCGGTGTGGGGGTAGTTTCTGGACAGCTCTCACATGTGTCAAAGACCTGTCGATAGATACGTAGATATGTGCACACAACTGAATTCTCCCAGCAACACAGCTCAAAGTGGAGGTCGCTGTTGCCCTTTGGTGTACACACACTTCTCTATCATCTATGTCAAAACAGCCACGGCTTGTTTGTTTGGTGGTGGCTTTTGAGTTTCAAAGTTCCCAACTCGCTGGGAGTTGATCACAAAGTAGTTATTTTCAGACTGATAGAATGATCAACCAGAATGTTTCAGGAGAAAACTTGTTCATGTTTGTGTCTCTCTTTCGCAGTTGCTGGTTTTCAGCTGAAGGAGACATCAGTGTTTAAAGAATGAGGAGAGCAAGAAGATAGAAATAGAATTTCCTGGAGGTTTCCAAGTAATGACTGGTATCAACCTTTTAAGCTTTGTACTCCTACATTGCATGGGGTCTGCTCATGTACGAGTTGTGATCTAAGTGCATGGTGACAGACAAGCTCTAAATGCTTTTATAGTAGAAAAATCATGCAGTCAGATGCAGAAATACCCACATAACTGAAGTTAAGCCATCAAGTGTAGTAATTCCAATCACATTCTTGCTTAGTGATTCAGTATGCTAATGTAGCTTTTCAGGACCAGGGTAGTCCTCCTTAAGTACTATTTTAGTAGTCTGTGGGCTTACTCAAGAATCTGTATGAACTGGTCAATCTCCAACAAAAGAAACCCAATATAATTCAGAACTGTTTCTGATGATCATGAATAACACTCTATACTACTGTTTTGGAAAGGATTACCTGTTGTGCTGCTTTACTGGAAACTGAACTTACAGGGAGGTGAGCTCACTGACATTTAGATGCCAAGGAGTTGAAGGCTCTGGCTCACATATTGGGCTATTTAATGTCGGGATGGCTGTTCTGATCCCTGCTCTGGGGAGTTCCTCCTTCTGCTGCAGGGATGGCTTTGGGGCACCTGCTGGGTTTTGCCAATTCTATTGTGAATATTAGAAATATATAAAGGTGTTGGTAAATGGATAGTATATAAAGGCAACTGGCTAGCACTGTGGTGTGCAGACCCATGGCCTGTGGCATTGCAGCATAGGACACAGGAGCCTCCAGCGTGGACAGTGGCATCGGGAACTGCTGTTGTTCCTGCACAGTGGGTAAGGGGTCCCTCTGCTCCAGGCAGCTGTGGTTCAGATCTGCTCCAGCCACCACACTCTGGACGCAGCAGTCTGTAGCTCTTGGTCTCGTAGCTGGATGGTGACTCTCCATTTCCTGTTCAATCACTTCTTGGAAAGTAAGTGTCACTATTTCCTGTCAGAGTGAAAAGCTGCTAAACCTCTTCCACTGAGAATTCATTTGTGTTTTAATTGGTGCCCAATATTGAGAAGAACCACCATGTATCCAAGTCATGGCAGGTGAAAAAAAAAATACCACTGTTCTTGGTTGTTCTTGTGTTTGTCTTATGGGTGTTTTTAACAGAAGTCAGTTGCTCAGGTTCTCGCTCTGTCCTCAGCAGCACATTTGAAGCCATTTTACTACCAGAAAAGGGAAAGCTCACCCACAGCTTTCTTGGCTCTTAGAGATGACAAACGCCACATCACAAGTCCTCTTGCCCTTGTGCTCGCCTTCTGAGAAACAGCCCCTGCCTCTTCCTCTGGGAGGGAGCGATCCTCACCACAGCAACTTCATCCTAATGTCTAATCTCGAGCTCCCCTCTGTCATCTTAAAGCCACTGCCCCTTGTCCTCTCCCTAGATGCCCCTGTCAAAAGCCCCTCTCCAGCTTTGTTGTCAGCCCCTTTAGGCACTGGAAGCTGCTCTAAGGTCTCTCTGGAGCCTTCTCTTCTCAGCCTGTCTCCACAGCAGAGGTGCTCCAGCCCTCGGAGCATCGTTGTGACCTCCTCCGGACTCAATCTGATCGTTAATCTCGGAAGAAAAGTGCCGTGGGAGGGTGGAGGAGCGCTTTATCCCGGTAGGAATCCCACCGAAAGCCACGTGC
>NW_009909935.1:12542-13089 GCF_000696875.1 Nestor notabilis | reverse complement strand
GTCAGCCAGCATGGTTTCACTAAGGGGAGATGCTGCCTGACCAATCTGGTGGCTTTCCATGATGGGGCTACAGAACTGATGGACAGCGGCAGGGAAGTTGACGTCGTCTACCTGGACTTGTGCAAAACGTTCGACCCTGTCCCGCACAACATATTTGTCTCTAAATTGGAGAGACAAGAGACACCAATTTGATGGATGGACCACTCAGTGGATAAAGAACTGGCTGGATGGCCACATGCAAAGAGTTGTGGTCAACGGCTCAACGTCCAGTTGGAAAGCAGTAATGAGTGGTGTCCCTCAGGGATCAGTGTTGGGACCTGTGTTTTTCAGTATCTTTGTCAGTGACATGGACAGTGGGATTGAGTGCGCCCTCAGCAAGTTTGCTGATGACACCAAGCTGTTGGGCGGAGAAGAGATTCAAAACAGCCCGGTGGGGAAGGACTTAGAAGTGCTGGTTGATGAGAAGCCTGACATAAGCCAGCTTCAGTGTGCGCTTGCAGCCCAGAAAGCCAACTGTATCCTGTGCTGCATCTAAAGAGGTGTGACG
>NW_009909935.1:577-12200 GCF_000696875.1 Nestor notabilis | reverse complement strand
GCGGAACAAGAAGAATAAAACATGTCTTTCTGAAGATTGTCTAGATATTTCCACGTTCTTGCCTATATTGGCTTCATCCAGAAGTGCTAGGTAGCCTAGATGTCCTAGTTTAGTTACTGAAAGATGTTATTCTTTGCCAAAAATAAGATTTTAGTTTTCAGTACACATATCTGCTCTCGTGAGACCTCACTTGGAGTATTGTGTGCAGTTCTGTTGTCCTCAACATAAAAAGGACTTGGAGCTGTTAGAGCAAGTCCAGAGGAGGGCCACGAGGATGATTAGATGGCTGGAGCACCTCCTATATGAAGACAGGCTGAGAAAGTTGGGGCTGTTCAGCCTGGAGAAGAGAAGACTATGCGGATAATTCAGAGCAACATTCCAATATCTGAAGGGGGCCTACAAGGATGCTGAGGAGGGACTCTTCATTCAGGACGCTAGTGGTAGGACAAGGGGTAATGGCTTCAAACTTAAACAGGGGAACTTTAGGTTAGATAGAAGGAAGAAGTTCTTTACAGTGAGGGTGGTGAGGCACTGGAATAGGTTGCCCAAGGAAGTTGTGAATGCTCCAACCCTGGTGGTGTTCAAGGCCAGGTTGGACAGAGCCTTGGGCGACATAGTTTAGTGTGTGGTGTCCCTGCTCACAGCAGGGGGGTTGGAGCTAGATGATCTTGAAGTCCTTTCCAACCCTAACTATTCTATGATGCTATGATTCTATTTATTCAGATATAAATATCCAGAGGAATAACTTTTGGTTTTGACTGCTAACATCTATTTAGGACAGGCAAAAATGAGAGAATTACGTATAGCATTTTTGGTTTGGTTTTTTTTTTTCTTTTTTGTTTTAGATAGAAGTGTTTAAATTGAACTACAAGACAAGAAATTGCTTTAGAGAAACAGACCTAAAATATTTCCTCTTGATATTCTTTAGTAGCTGGGGATTATTTCAACTTCTATTTAAGCTTAGCGAAAAAAAAACAAGATAGAGTCCATATTACTGTAGGTTAACAGCATATTTAATTCTAATACTTTGCATGCTTATGATAGGTTTTTGCAGCATTATTTAATCCAGAGAATTGCATCGTCTTCTGTTTAAATAGACACAGATTTCTGAGTTTTGGTAACTAACAAGGAAGCTAAATTTCAGGTGTTTCATAAGAATGCAAGAGGCTTCTCTTCCTACCTTGGCATTGATGCAGTTTATACGCAGTCCCTCAGTGAGACAATTGGCATTGTAAGGGGCAGTAGTCATTCTTCTCTGCTGATCTTCCCCTCTCACTCTTTTCCTATTCTGTGGTTTGGGTCCTTTACAAGCTGCAATCCTTTCCAGGTTAAGTGCTCTTTCATGGGATCATCCACATACCATTTCCCTGTAGAGCAAATTTCCTTCTGCATGGGTCCTCATAAGCTAGAGAGGTCCTGCTGTGACATAGAGCACGTCCTAGTCCTCTGACCTTGGTGTTCCCCTTTTTTTTTTCTCTTTCTAGTTCCCTCCTCCTTTCTTTATCCAGTGTTTCCTGCTCTTTCTTAAATACATTTCTAAAAAGGCACCACCAACTTTAGTGATGGGATCAGATATGTCCTGTGGTGGGTCCATTGTGGAACTGGCTGAAACTGGGTGGAACCATCTATGTTCAACACAGGACAGGCCCTGGCGCATTCTCATAGGTAGAGGTCAGCACTGTAGCCTTCCCACTACCAAACTCTTGCAACCTTCATGTAACACCATCAACCTCGCCTCCCAGTTTTGTAACACCTGCAAACTTGCTGAGGGTGCTCTCAGTTCAGGCCATTAATGCAGATGTTACACACTGTTTGCCCCAATATAGCCCCCCAGCTCCAAGTGGGGACATTACTAGTGACTGTCCACTAGTTAGACTTTGTGCCACTGATCTCAATTTTTTGAGTCTGGTGGTTCAACTAGTCCACCCTGATGTCCATTTATCTGGCCTGTTAATAAGGAAGTTATGGGAGACAGTGCCAAAAGACTTGTGCAGGTGCATCATAAGAAAAAATTCTCTTCAAATCTAAATTGAAAAGAAAGGAGAACGAAGAAAAAAAAAAGGAAGCTACTATCTCTATATCATGGCTCAGAAGAGATTAAGTAATTTTCCTAAAGTCTCTGAGGCCATCTATGACAGAGGAAGTCATTAAGCCTATGTCCCCTGAACCAGTTCTCACATTACAGAACTTTTTCATTTTGTAATAAGTTTTCTATTTATTACCTACTCTGCCTTGAAGCTGTTCTCACTCAACTGGGTTTTTTGAAACTGTCCTTATAACTGGTCACTCATATCTTGCATTTTTCACAGTCCTGGATGAGCCTGGGTATCAGTCTTGCTGCTCTCTTCCCTATCACACACAAAGTGAACTGCAATAGTTGTAAAGTACTGCTGAACTGACAGGTCAGAGCTGCTGCTGACACTGTAGAGAAAGACTTCCCAAAAGGTTAAACCCTACATTTCTATCAAAGAGAAAAGCAATGAATTATTTGAACTGTTCTGTCTTGAACTACAGGTCTTTGAGATAACATACAGAATCACTTAATCCTTCTAAACTCATCTTATTTTAACTTTTACATAATCATCTGCTCATGCAAGCCTTCATCACACTTCAGGAACTATTAGAGCTGGTAGTAAGATGGAGTGTTCTCACAGGCTAGGATATAGATTCAAGAATTAAGACATAAGCAGAAGCCTTAAGACCAGGAAGAATCTGTACTTAGACTTCTATACTTTTTGATTGATCCAAACCATATCTTTCTAGAAGAGTTTTTGTTGGGGTCTTTTTGAAGGGTTTTTTTGTTTGTTTGGTTTTTTTTTTTTGTTTGTTTGTTTTGCTTTGTTTTGTTTTTTAAGCAGTAAACATATTGGCTGAGCCTATCCTAGGGAAAACATTATAATAGTAGTTGTGCCACATAACTTTGAAATCAATTAGACTTGACTGCTGTTCTCATGTGGCAAATTTAGTGGAGCAGATTGATCTGTTTTGTGCAAGGTAAGTACTTACAATTATGTTTTGATTTTGTTATGTTACCAGTAGTGAAATAAAGGGATAAGAGATGAGAACTAACACCCTACTTTAAAGTATCAAAACCTTGTTAAAAGAATAAGATTTGTCATTGTATAAATATGAATAAAAACTTCAGTAATAATCTAAGGAAACACTATAAAATGGTGCTGTTTTTATTGGCGCATATGTTTGAAAATACTTTTGCTCCTCCTGTTGTAGGTAGCTAAAGAGTTGATGGTAAAAAGGGCTTGCAATATATAAAAACCAGCAGAGCCAAATAAACTGTAATCTGATAGTCACAAAATACACTTCTTTCTTCCTACCCTAAGGATTTGTCTGCACTTAATCGAATTTACAGCTAGTTAGTGGCATGGCTTCTCCACAAAGCTCTGCTACACAGTTAGCCAGTGGTAGGAGCACAGTCCTGGCTTATGTATGAGAAGGGGGAAAAAAAAAAACAGAGAAAGAACAGGTGCTGCATGGACAGAATCATACACGAAACAAAGAGGTTGGCTTAGAGAGCCATTAGTGTCTATGGCGGTGTACTTCTTGCTTATGGCACATTCTACTAACAGGCAAATGCTCACTCTCTTTACAGCATCTAAAATAATTTGTTTTCCTGTAAATTTAGGAGCTTTTCAAAAATGTAAAATCCAATGTTCTCCCAACTCGGATGTTGAATAAATGTGACCTGGCTGTACTAAACCAACTACATGGAAAATGTGGCTTTTCTGTATATTCCAGTCTTTTAAACATATGCTATGGGTTTTATATTTCCTTTTAACAATGGTAAAATGGAGCCATGAATGGTCACTCCCTTGAAAACACACTTTGGATGTCTTTTTGTTGCATGAAGCAGTTATAATTATAGCAGCTTTGTAGAGTTTGGATTATTGCATGCACCTCACATTGGATAGTGAATTTTACTATATGAAAAAGCATTGCTTTGCAAACATGGTATACACTTTGATACAACCTGTCATTAGGAACCTATGAAGCAGGAAAAGCAAACATGAGAGAAAAAATTTGTTTTAAAATATAAAAATAGCTTGAAACATAATGAAACAACAATAATTGCAATGTGAGCTGAACCTGCAGAAAGTAACCAGCTAACCCTAATTGAATGTTGGCTTTCCATTATTAAAAAAGCCGGATTAGTCATTTTCTGCTTCTTCTCTCTGAATTGGCACATGAAATTGTCTTCCTCTGATTTAGTTACTAAGCACTTTTGCTATAAATGACAGACCAAATGTCAAGAACTTTTGCTCTGCAAATGTTCATTTTGAAGAAACAAGCCGTTTAAGTATAGATCTGATCTCCAAGAATTTTCTTATTTATAAATTTATATTTATATTTATTTATATTTTATCCATATTTATGTATATGAATTTATCTATTTTTATTTAAATACATGTATAACTTTCTGTATTTATAGATATTCAAATATACAGTGGTTAAATTAATTACCCACAGTAAATGACAATCCTGTATTGGAATAAATAATAAGAAAGGAAAACACCATATTTCTAAAAGTTCAATTAAAAAAAAGTGCCAAAATCAAGCCAGTTATTGCTAAAGGACTGAACCCCAATAATGGGCTTTTTTTTCTCTCTCTTGGATGATTAGAAGATAGTTTATACTTCTCCCACATTTCCAACAGAACCATTTGAGAACAGCAGCTTTACTCAGGTCTACATTCTGGAAATGCAGTTTCAGCAAAGGCCAGTGAAAAGAAATCTGAATGAAATGCTAACTTCTAAACTTCAGATCTTGGGGTTTTTCTTTTCTTGTCTAATAGTAATAAGTTAAATTGCATTTATTATGTCTGGGACGGGAAGGATGTAGACGTATCTGCCTGAAGGCAGAGAGGTTAAGTACATGACTTCTCTATCCGTTGCAGCCCCATTCAAATGTTCATTGCTGTTCATCATTGTGGTTAAAATAAATATTTTTTTTTTTTTTTTTTAAATCACAAAGAAATGAAATCCAGATGATACAGCTAAGATCTGTATGGTCTCTGGGAAGAGCTTCAGAACAAGATCTGGATTGTCCTGAAGCTAAAGGGGCTCATTCTGCTGATTTAAACAGATCTGAACCCCAAATAACACAAGTTCTTCTCCAGTTTGTAGCACATGCTCAGTGTTTAGCGCAGAACATCTATCATCAGTGGCTTCCTTGGGTTGCCCAAGGAAGTAGTGAATTCTCCATCCCTGGAAGTGTTCAAGGCCAGGTTGGACAGAGCCTTGGGTGACATGATTTAGTGTGTGGTGTCCCTGCTCATGGCAAGGGGGTCGTAACTAGATGATCTTAAGGTCCTTTCCAACCCAAACCATTCTGTGATTCTATGGTGAAGAAGAAGAAAACATTGTGATACTCACTTGTGTGCTCCACTGTAGTCCTTTAATGGCTGTTTAATTGCTTCGTAGTTAATAAGCTTAGGTGGCAGTGACAAGTGCAATTTTATGGATCACATAGTGATGGTAATAGTTGGAAAAAGCATGCTGCCAAATGAGACCACCAAAAAGAAATATTACAGCCCAAATTGCACATAACTATTCTTTTCTCTTTGTGCAATCAGGGATCGATTACTGTATAGTTATTTTCATCTTGGTATTTACTGTAAAATAAGAATAACAACTCTATATGATTCATAGCAGATGCTGGTGACATAAAGTTACACACCTGTGGAGAGTAGGATATTATAATCCCACTGTGATTAAGAAGATGTATGCTTACTGCTCTGCAACAAGGATGGATTGTTTACTTTTCCTATTAAGTCTATAATTAATCACCCAGGTTTGATCTGTGTGATACCAAATGGATTTAGCATCCCACATTGCTTAAGGAGCGTGTTGGTTTCTACAATGCCTATTGTAGTAAGAGATGCCTCCATGGAGCACGCTACAGTTTCTTTTTTCTTACATAATCTCTATTTGGTAGAGAATGACACTACTGTGAATAGAAAGTCATAACCAGAGAAAATACGCATGGGGAAAAAAAAAATCATAGTTTTTAGTTACCATTCCTACATTGAATAAATAACTTCCTTTTACATAATACCTTTACGTACTGTGTTTTAAAGTGCTTTAAAGTGCTTTAAATAAGGACTAAACAAGTCTTAAATGAACAAAAAAAGTTAAATTTTGCTTTCTATTGCAAGAAAAATAAATGGCTGGATCAAGTTAACTACAAGTCCATTTTGGAATAGTACATCTCTGGTAGAGCAGTAAACAGAGCTCATGACTAACCAGGCCTAAGGTCACGACTGCCTGTCAGAGACCAATACTCTCTGACCAGGTTCAGCCATTGTCTGTGGTTGTATCTTGAGCACTAGCCTACACCATGAAATGAAGCAGTAGTTTTCTATGAATTATGAAAAGGTTCGGATTTCTGAGGCTTAGTGAATCATTAAAGATCCTTTCTTTAACTTACGAAGTGGTTAAGATCATCACAGATTATCTAGCACATGCAAAAAGGTTAGGCAAGGTAGAAAGCAGGAAACACTTGGTATTCCTTTACTTTTCTTACCCACTTAGCACAACACTGTTTGCTGTGTGTATCTAAAGAACTGAAATTTGACTGGAATCTGAGTTGGATTCTGTTTATATAACTACACTAGTACACCTTAAAATGGTGAGATCATCCTCAGAAAAACAGTGCTTTGACATTTACTGGTTTTCAAAGAATTTTAACAAAGTAGAACAAATTTTTATTAAGGAAAGATGTAAAAGAAAATTCTTTACTGAGCCTTTGTTCTTTGTCTATCTGCTGCCTTTGTGAAAGCATCAAATGTGAAGCCCGGACATTAGTCAAATAAAACTGGTACATCAGCAGTACAGTCAAATAAGACTTTGTTTACCATCCTAGCTGTTTAGTCCAGGCTTTTACCTTGCACGTATCTCCCCCATGGCACATCCATAAATTTGAGACAACAGTCATCACCAGCTCCTTTTCCTCCCATGCCTTGCTTTACATGGAAATGGAATCTGTGTGTTTCCCCCTAAAAGAAGCATGTTATTGGCAGGGTTGGATCAGGAGAAGCAGAATCCTGAGCTCTCCGTAGAGTTCAGATGTCAGTAGAAATACAGGGTACGAAGCAGGAGAGAAGAGTTGATTCACTGACTCCCAAGTCTCAGTGTTTGGATTCAGGGATCAACATCCAAACAAAAGACTGCCTGAGTGTGGGTGTATGTCCTAAAAGGATTTGTTCTGGTCAGCTCCTATCTCTGATGCTTAATAATAATTTTAACTCCAGCTTAAATGACATTTGAATTTCCTGTGTTAGAAAGGAGAGGAATGACCACAGATCTTCAAATACTTGTGTGAGGTTTCAGCTTGATTCAAGAAGTGGGAGGTCTTTGGGTTATCACTGCTACATATACTTTCCCTCAGCTGAAAATAGGGCAATCACCAAAATTAGCAATGGATATAAGCCATGGGAACAAGACATATCTAATTATGTGTATGTAGAATTCAATGTTGAATAGCTAAATGATATACTTTTAAAAGCATCTCATTTCTGGCAACTTGTGCACCAAATTAAGTTTGCAGGCCCACAAATGAAGAGATAGACTATCCCTTTAGACTCATCCATCTTTCTAGTATGGCTTTGAATAGTGTCAAAATGTTTGAAGTAAAACCCCTGAGCTGCACACAAGAGTGAAGGCGAGATGATAACTACAGTGCTATGACCTTATAGCAGCCTTCCGATATCTGAAGGGGGCCTACAAGGATGCTGGGGAGGGACTCTTCATCAGGGACTCTAGTGGTAGGACAAGAGGTAATGGCTTCAAACTTAAACAGGGGAACTTTAGATTAGATAGAAGGAAGAAGTTCTTTACAGTGAGGGTGGTGAGGCACTGGAATAGGTTGCCCAAGGAAGTTGTGAATGCTCCAACCCTGGCGGTGTTCAAGGCCAGGTTGGACAGAGCCTTGGGCGACATCGTTTAGTGTGTGGTGTCCCTGCTCATGGCAGGGGGGTTGGAACTACATGATCTTAAGGTCCTTTCCAACCCTAACTATTCTATGATTCTATGATTCTATGATTCTATGATATTGACATTTGAAAGTATAGAAAAAGAACCTTGTATTGGCAGTATTTTTTTCACTATCCACTGGTAATAAAAACCCACAAGACGTTTGGCTAACCGAAGTGAAAATTTCAAGTAGATTATCAAACATGGAATTTCAGGAGGAGGATTTCACTGATAGCAGAAAAATTAAGACAACGTAATGTTAAAATGCACTATTGTCAGGAAAGTATTGAGGTCACAGCTGAATGCCTTCATCATTGGCCATGGTGCTGAGAAATCTGCCACATTTTTCAGAAGGATTTAAATTTGAAGAACTGGTAATACAGTTACAGTGGCCTTGGTGATATGGACTGGCAGTCCATATTCCTGCCAATACAAGAGTATTCTCTCTGGTATATTTTCTGGTGTTGACCTGTGTAGATTTTGAAATTTCCATGGAAAATAATATTGCAACTTTATTTTGGGAGGCTGTCGGCTAAGTAACAGATCTCACTACCCAAATTAAATGTATGATTAATTTTTATTTAAATGCTAATATGCATATGTAAATATCACTTTTTTTTCACGTATAAAGGTAACAGTGGAGAAACAATTACTTTCCAATTTGCAGTAAGTATAGGAAATATTGAATATATTCTTAGTATGTTTAAATAGAAGATACTTCAGAACTTAACATCTTCAAGCTTTTATGCTGCAATATGAATATATTATTGTTAACCTCTGTGAGTATGAGTCCTTCATTTCATTTGAAATGCTTTTGTATACCCAACAAAATCCACTTACATATACTAATGTATGTTTTCCAACATTTATAGAAATATATTTAGACATTTGCAAAGGGGGAAAAGGAAAGATATTAAAGTTTTCTTTTAGATTTTGAATATGAATTAAAACAAGAATTCACAGCTCGTTTTTGGAAAACAGTTAATCTTTATTTCTTTTTATGAGATTACTCTGCTGGATGTCTGCCAATGTTTTGTGTTATCTGGAATTATCTTAAGTTTGTATTTCAGTACAGGAACAGTTAGATTCTGTTGGTGTTGACAATTTTTAACTCCACTTTTTTCATTATCTTTCTTATGTTCCTTGTGGTTTAGAGGAGTCTTCGCTGAATTACAACATATGACTGGATTCCTCTCTCTTTTTCTGTATTTATACTCATAATTTCATAACTGTATCGAAACAAAAGTTATACAGTGCTTATAATTTTCTGTTCTACAGTCAATTCTACACAGTTCAGGTGTCCTTGGGAAACAATGGAACAGTTTTCTTGCATGAAACTCAGTAGAGCAGTTCATCTCAATCAAAGTAAGAGCAGCAGCTTCAATTAGTACTACAGTTAAGGCAAAATGGAATTAGAAGAGTTTCAGAAGTGGAATTTGGCAGGTTGGTTAAACTGGTAATTGAGCTTAAAGGTGAACTGTGAGGGGAAAAAACACCAAACAGATAAGCAAAACCCCCCAAAAACCACACCACAACAAAAAAAGTCCTGCTCTTCACTGTTTATTTTTTATGTTAAGAAACCCCCACCAAACTCCCAATCTTTAATCAGGCCTCTATTTTCTCTTCTTTTAGGTAACAGAATTACTTCTCACTACTTTCTTGGGGATAGCAGAAAAAACCCTTGAAGGATTTATGCTGTGCTAGCTGATGGAGGTTCATGAAGTTGTAATACAAGCATTGAAATTCTGGTCACTAGAAATATTAAACCATTGTTCTGCAAATGTATTGCTAGGTAGGCAGTCAGTACCACTGTGCTGCTGTCTGCAACCCATGCTGAGCTTACTCAGATGAGCAAGCGTGATGTAATTCAGACATCTTAACAAATTATTATCTCCACCCAAAAGTTACCACTCAATGGAGGGCTTTGAGTGCTCTTACCCTATTTCAATGCCAGGTGCAACAGACTATTGTATACTACCTTTGCCCTTAGAAATTATTTCCCAAGATATGGTTCAGCTGTAATGGTAATGGCTGACATGTTATTTGAGTACAGTCAAGCACAGTATAATTTTTGTGTGACTATTCACTCTGATATACAGTGGGAGACAATATAAAAACTCTGAGAATACTTCGCAGGATTATGTTCTTTTAGAGTTGATTCTGCTTAAATTCATCTGAATAATCCACATTCACAGCCATGGATACTCACAGAAAGATTATTTTAAGTTGGTGTGCCTGAGAGCACTTACGGGTATTTTATACACTTTTTTGTAACAAGGAAGATTTATTCAAATCCATGTACTTAGTTTGAATGTAATGTCAAAAAATTAAGTTTCAAATCAACTCCTTGTACCAAAATCTTAGCTGTAGGAAATGTAGTAGGATCTATACTTCAGAGATAGTCTTATTGACCCAGAAGAAGAACCCTAAAGGGTCCCTAGTCCTTCTTGTCTAATACTTCTGCCTATACTGATGCTTTTCTCCCCTTGTGTTTATAAGAACAGAAGTGCCACTGATTATGTAATCCATTATCTTCCTGGTTGTAAGAGTATCATTTGTTTAAATGGAGGAAGAAATTATATCAAGATATGGGCCTATCCTTAATTTGATTAAAATAGCTTACATTTCAAATGCAACACATCAAAAGCTGATAAAATCCAAACACGCAACACAGGCAAACAAGTCACAGTCATTTCACAAATGGGCTACCAAAAATGCACAGTAGGAAAGGAAAGTTCACAAATGTTGCCTGCTGAATTGTCTATTCCTTGGTTTTGGACAGGGGTTACTTTATAAGACCCCCAATACCTGCAAGACTTGTGGTAGCCCATGATTTTGGCTAGTTCAGGTCAGCTGTCCTGGCTGTGCTCCCTCCAAGTTTCATGCACTGGCAGAGCATGAGAGACTGAAAAGTCCTTGATCAGAGTAAGCACTGCTCAGCAATAACTAAAATATCAGTATGTTATCAACATTGTTCTCAGACTAAATCCAAAAAACCACAGCACTGCAACAGCTACAAAGAAGAAAATTAACTCTATCCCAGCCAAAACCAGGAAGTTCTACATAAAGAAAAGTCAGTTTTCTGCTAATTTTGCTGACACTTAATGTCATTCGGGTACCCATTCAGGGTGGAGGTCTTCAGTTGGTAATAGAAGAGAGAGGAAGAAATTTTACTATCTTGTGGGTCATAGAATCATAGAATGGCTAGAGTTGGAAAGGACCTTAAGATCATCTAGTTCCAACCCCCCTGCCATGGGAAGGGACACCTCGCACTAAACCATGTCACCCAAGGCTCTGTCCAATCTGGCCTTGAACACCACCAGGGATGGAGCATTCACAACTTCCTTGTGCAACCCATTCCAGTGCCTCACCACCCTCACTTATAGCTAACCTGAAATTCCCCTGTTTAAGTTTGAAGCCATTACCCCTTCCTCTACCACTACAGCCCCTAATGAAGAGTCCCTCCCCAGCATCCTTATAGGCCCCCTTCAGATACTAGAAGACTGCTATGAGGTCTCCATGCAGGCTTCTCTTCTCCAGGCTGAACAGCCCCAACATTCTCAGCCTATCTTCATACGGGGGTTGCTCCAGCCATACACTGATGGCTCATGTTAAGCTTGTTATTCACCAACACCCCC
>NW_009909935.1:0-246 GCF_000696875.1 Nestor notabilis | reverse complement strand
CCAACCCCTTTGGGGGCGCCCACCCAGCCAGTTCTTTATCCACTGAATAGTCCATCCATCAAATTGATGTCTCTCCAATTAAGAGACAAGGAGGTCATGCAGGACAGTGTTGAATGCTTTGCACAAGTCCAGGTAGATGACGTCAACTTCCCTGCTGCTGTCCATCAGTTCTGTAGCCCCATCATAGAAGGCCGCCAAATTGGTCAGGCAGCATCTCCCCTCAGTGAAACCATGCTGACTGTCACC
>NW_009909934.1:0-44515 GCF_000696875.1 Nestor notabilis | reverse complement strand
CACACACACCCCACCCCCCTTCTTTCAGCGTGCATGCTGTCCTGTCTTTTGTTCTGGCAGAGATAAGATGTATAAATTATGAGTGGTTGACAAAGTATACTCCAGTGCCTGAGGCAGCTCATCAATCATTTTCCACGTCGACAGGTAATTGATGCGAGCCCTGCAGGCGCATCTCCATCAGGTAAAGGGAGGAAGGAATTAAATCTGCTGTCATGGTTTGAGCAGATGATCTGTACTTAACATTCTTTTTAATTTAGAAGTTGTTTATTTTAAACTGTATTTGGCTGCTCTAGCTCCCTCCTATTCTCTTTCCGTCTTCCTTTCTCTCCCCAGGACCTCACAGAGAAGGTGGTGTGTAACTGGTTGTACTCGGTGTGTCACATGGAAAAAAAAACCCTTCAGCAGGGTGAGAGGGTGCTCAAGCAAGAGACCACCCAAAGACTGTTAGGGAGAAGCTAAGGAACTTACTTTCTACTTCACTGAAGCTTAACATCAAAGACACTGCTTGTCAGACAATTATCTGTCAAGTGAGTTAGATTTTGACCAATCTAGGATACTAAATATACAGACTTTTTCCTTTGGTCATTATCTTTATTCCATTTAGCTACACCTTTCTCAACCTGATTATCTTTTCTGGCTTTGAAGAGAGGATTTTAAAATTAAAAACTCAGGGCAGGGCTTCAGAACGGGGAAGTAGGAAATTGTACTAGGTCTGGCTGGGATGGAATTAATTCTCCATAGTAGCTTACATAGTGCTGTGTTTTTGATTTGTGACCAAAACAGTACTGACAACACACAAATCTTTTAGCTATTGCTGAACAGTGTTTGTTCAGCATCAAGTCATTCCCCATTTCTCATTCTGCCTCCACAATGAAGACGGGATGTGCATGAGGGGTTGGGGAGGAGACACAACCACACAGATGATCCTAACTAACTAAAAAGATATTCCATGCCATATAACATTATGCCTAGCCCAATTAGGCAGCAAGGAGGTGGGTTTAGGCATGTTAGGCATTTTTTGCTCAGGAACTATCTGAACATGGGCCTACCGATGTGAGGTGGTGAGTGACTGCATCACTTCTTTTGGTTTTTTTCCTTCTTGCAGTTAAACACACTACAGCATTTCTTTGTAATCTATGACAGTTACTATTTGTTTTGGAAATCAATTGGGAAATATAAACATGTTATATCCTGGATGATGTGGAATCTCACAGCATTAGACAGTGTCTGTAATGTAATTAAGCATGCTACATAGACTGAAGCTGAGCTCTTCTGCTGCAGCTGAGACAGCATTTCTCTGCTTAACACCAGAATTGAAAGGTGGCATAGCACCCATTGTTCTATTGTGGGTGGAGGTGAAAGCTAGGTGTTAAAAGAAGTTTTGTGTTGATAATGTTCTACATCTTCTTGATCTTCTATATCTTCCCAGTTGGGGCTGGAAATAGTCAGTGCGAATCCAAGCAAGGACTGCTTGACAGGTTCATCAGCTTCAACACAGAAGAACCTCCTCCATGAATTACTCAATATTGCTGACTCAAAGGCCCTCTAAATCCTTGATTTACTAGCACAATACTCCCAAATACAACACAGATGGACTGCAGGAGAAAAAAAACTTTCACTTCATTTGTCACTGAAAACAGAAATACAAAAGACGTAGTCCAAAGTCCAAGGGTTCCTATTAGTTTCAAAACCAATCTTAGTGAGGCCTAGAGATGATTATGTATTAGCTACCAGCCTTCTTCATGGAAAAGAAAGAAGTAAAAAACATGAAAAATCAAACTATGAAAGTATGATGCCAAGCATAAAAAAACCCAAACAAAACCACCAAAAAAACAGATCAGTCAAGAAATCCTACGCTAGAAAAGTGTAGAGGGAAGACCCTGAAAAGACCAGCTGAATAAAACAGGAAAATCAATTCATTAAGAAAGGAGACTACAACTACATATTTCTAAAGGCATTGCATTACCATAAGCAGAACAATTAAAAAAAAAAAAAGTGGAGGGGGTGGAAGTGCACTTGGGAAAAAGAACACTTTAAAGTAAAAGAAATTGCAAATATTTAAAATAATTCCAGTTAGAATTGGAATTTTCAAGAGTCTTGGTCTAAAGAAATACCTTAAGTAAACACTCACAGAACAAGAGACATATAATTGAAGCTACTTTTGTTAGTTGCTGATCTAAAAGGCCTTAAATAGACCAAAGAAATGTATTTCTTGAAGTTCTCGTTATTCTTAATTTTATGCTTCGTTTCCTGAGAAAGGAATTAAAATCTGCAGATAAAACACATAAGGATTTTAAAGCAGAAACATTCCTATAAGAGCATTATTTACATTTTTAAATGGTAAGAACTTTCAAGAGCTTTCTCTGTACTTGAGGAATTTACACACTTTCCATAAGAGGACTAAGATCACAGAAATCATCGGCAACCAGACCTTTGGAGGACCCGTACTGCTTCATGTTAATGATAAATTAATTTTTGACAAATATGACAAATTCATTAAATAGTTTCTCTAAAACAAAAAGTTACTTCAAATAATGTAGGTATTTAAAGTTCATGATTCAATATAGCATTCAGAAACACAGAATCCTTAGGGTTGGAAGTAACCTCTGGAGATCACCTAGTCCAACCCCCCTGCCAAAGCCAGGCCACATAGAGCAGGTTACAAAGGAACACATCCAGGCAGGTTTTGAATGTGTCCAGACAGGGAGTTAATTGTATAATTTTAAATACTGTTTCATCTCTGTAGTTAATTGTAATAGTATAGATATGGTATAGTGAAACATCTCTTTTCACTGATTAGTCAAGTGCAGTGTATCTCACTTCTATCACTACTGGTATCTACATAGTACTATCCAATAGATATGGTAACAGCTCAGTAACAACATGTATCCCTTTATTCTCCAAAGAAAAGGTGTGCTTCCTGTATTTAAGAAGAAAGTACTGAATATGAAACTTTAGCCTACCACCATATGTACATGACATACACTGAGCAAAAATATTAAGATAAAATATAAAAACCAAACTGAGTAATTTCTAAGAAAACAGAGATCTTCCCTTGCAACCTAAGAAAAAAAATAACGAATAATTTCACTCAAGGTCAAAATAATCAGACTTTGATCAAAGTACAAAAATATTGTTTCTAAAGTATTCCTGATCAAATTCTAATGCATTTCATAAATAATATACATCATTTTATGATATAGCAGTGGTTAGTATATATTTCTAATTAATTTTTCAAGTCACAAGAGCATGCTTGTGAACTAAATTATCTTTTTTAAAACTCTTTCGACACTGAAACTAATAGATTATAATAACACTCCTGATCTATCTACAAAACATGCCAAGATCCGTTCACGTCATGAGGGTAATAAACTTTAGTAAAAATTATACACAATGATTTTGATGTGAGGGAAAGATAAAATATAAAGGAAGTTATTACTTGAAGGCTCTTTTATATAAAACACAGCACCCACACAATACAAAGAAACAGAAGTTCAATAATCTTGGTTTTGAGCCACTGCTGCATTATATCACTCACATTATCCATTGCACCCAACAAGACTGAACTTTTTACTCAGATAACAACATAGGGCTTGATTGCATGGGACACACATATGAACTCGTCAAAGTTAATATCAATATTTGTTGGTACAACAGAAGCCAATCAGTGAGTTATCAAGGATGAAGACTAAGAACTTTTGTTTAGCCTGAAGAGAGTTCTAATTAAAGTTCTCTAGCCCTAAGTGCTTTACGTTGTTTGCCAGACTCAGACTGGCTGCTGACAACTTGAATCTCCTCCTTAGTTCTGAAAAGAGCTTTTTCTACTTTCATTTTGATGTGGAGGCTTTAATGTAGCTGCCATTTCCAACACATTTTATCAGTCCTCAAAAAGGCTTTTTGTTTATTCTAACTGGCAACTCTTCCTGACAATGAGGCTTCAAGTTGGCAAATGTCAAAGGTTTCATATACAACTCTACTTTTATTCCTTTCTAACTTGACTGGTATTAGACTGTTAAGCCCGTATCACAGACAAGTTTTTACTAGCAATTTGACTGTTTTCTCCAGTCTGTTTATTCCCAGATCAATTCTTCCTCACAATTAAAGATACCCTTGCTCTCTAGCTAAAACCATGATAAATATGCATAGCCTCAAGAATAAATACACATATATATTGATAAATATGATCATGATGAATAATGAAAATGTTTAAAATTACGTTCACCATCTCAAATACACAGGTAATGGATGATATAAGCATTTGACACGGAACACAAACATTTTATAAGTACATATGAGAAGAGATATACACATAACACTCTGCTATAGAGTGCTTTCAGGATCCATTTGCTGAATCAAATAAAACCACTGAACCCATGGATTTCTACCCTTTCACCAAGATTCTTATTCTTCCAAAACCTGAACAGAACAAACATTTCTGCAATAGTCAGGCCAACAGGAATAGAACATGCCTGCACGATCTGCTTCAGTATTTTAATTTCATTGCACATAATTTAATTATTTATTTATGTGAGACTGTCCTTCATATCCCGCTACTCCAAATTCCGTGTGACTGACCTATGCCTTGAAGTTCATCTCAGTAAATCTGATTACTGCAGGAAAATTATTCTTGGTCTATTATAATGTAAATTACTCAATAGTTCTAAGCAGCACAAAGTCCTTCTCATCAATATTGCATTCAGGTTTGTGTAAGCAGTTATTTTTCCCTATTGGTGTGAACCAGCTTTTGCTGGCACTTAAAGTAGATAAAAGGTAGAGCATCTCACCTAGAGGCAGTTGCACCTAGAGTCTGGTTCCTGAGCTAGTCAGATCCTCTATCTTATCACAAGGCAGCACTGTATTTACTGAAGTAGAGAATCAGTCTTTCCTCTACTGTTAATCATCATAGTTCACAAACTAGGATTCCACACCATTAATTAATTTCCAATTTTATTGAGCATTTGACTACTTAGCATGCTTTCTAGACAACTGTTTTGGGCATCATCACCCTTGTTGGCAATTCTCAAACTGCATAAGCTTACTGATTAAATTAAGCTTTGCTGTGTGTAAAGAAGTAAGGGAGTGTGTTATTCTAACTTTATGTTGGTGAAACAAGGCAGTCGTTTGCTCAAAACTGGTTAAAATGCATTGCTTTTGACTTTCAGTCTGTGATCCAAACATGTGAACATTACACAGAATAAATTTATCACCATAAAATGTAATTGATCAAATCATATAAAACCTCCTAAAACCAGAACATGAAATATCTCAAGTGTGGTATCCAAGAGAAGCACTCTCTTCATTATCATACAACTACTGCAAATCAAAAATTACCATCTAATGATTACCAATGGTTTAGTCATGCAAATGATTTCAAATAATACTATATTGGTGAAAATGTGCAGGTTGATATCAGCAGCAATTACGCTTTCTTGTACTTTTATGAACAGGTACAGTTTATGGGGAACAAGACTTAAGCTGACCCCAATTACTTTAACAATGTGCCCCAAATCTGATTTCCAAATTGGGGGGATGCGGGGAGGGGAGACGCAGGGAAAGCGAGGAAAAGAACTCAGATTCTATTACTATTAAAGCTTACATTTTCATGCTGAAATGTAGCACTCTGCTATTTGGATAGATACTTATAAGAAACTATATTAGAGTTATTAGCATTCATACAAGAATATTTAAGATAAAAGCAATGGGACATGGCTAGAAGATAAACACAGCTGCAAACATTTTCCTTTTGGCATGAGGAAGGGAAAAGCACCACAGCTTTATGGAAAGAGACACCAGAAGTATAGGAAAAATTTTTAAAAAGAAACATATCATACAGAGATGTAATTTGTAACCTCTTTCTTATTTAAATCAGTTTCTCTTTTGATTTATTAAAACAATAAAATTATTCTAGTGAAAAATTCAGCAAGAATTTCCACAAAGATTACCACTTCTGTAAACTTGCCTCAAGTCTACAGTGTAGCAGAGAGCAAGACAACTTAATGGAGAAGATGTATTTTTCATGCCAACATTCTTCACCACATATCCTGAACTTCAGAACTGGTTCACAAAATACTTCTGTCTGAATGAGAACCAGAAAAGTTAACACATTGTCTAGCATTCTAGAGCATTAAACAGCTATCCTATGTAAAGTATAGAATTCTGTATTTCCCTAGAGATGTTTTGTTCAGAAGACATAGATTCACACTGCCTCAACAATCCTTAAAGGACACTTATGGTGTAAGCATTTATTTAGTCATCCCAAAGAGAAAGCCAACATAACTCCAAAGTTACTTTATAGTATGAGCAAAATATTTTATGAATAATTGTCTCTATTGCTTTTGTGCTGCTCTTGGGCCTACTCCGGTTTCAAGTTTACATGAAAATGTTTCACAAATATAATGAAAAGTACTGCCTTAAATTATTCTGCAGATGGACAGTGACTCGACAATATATCCATCTTCTAAGTGATTATTTGTCCATGGGAAAAATAAATAAAATATTAGGAACAGATCAGGAATAAAAAAGATCATCAGAAAATTTCTATTTGCTTTTAAAGATGTCCTTGTTCAATATTGGTATATTTTAGAAAATACTTAATACATGACCTATAATGTGACTTTTTCTAAGCAAGCTACTACAATAGCATCACCTTCAATCAGAGCTATGAAGCTATTTGAGTTTAATGAATATAAGTGAAAATTACGTTATTTAGGTGTGGACACATACTCACTTGAACTATCACCAATAAAATTTTTAAACTGCCCCCAAAGTCAACAAGTTTGGAAAATTTTGCTTAACATTTTTCAAGCATCTTCTTCCAAAATTAAGAGAAAAAAGATGTTAAAGTTAAGGTCAATTGTAAACCAGTTTGGAAAAAAAAAGGAGGGGGGGTGAGAGAGTAAACAGAAATAGCACAGTAGCTTGAATGATGATTTCAATCTATTACTTAATTTTCAGAAGTACAAACTAAGAAAATCAATACTATCTGTATACTTCTCATGAAAGATGGTTTCCACCTGGCAACACATCTGCTTTCTTATTTGCTTCCATTCACAATGAAAAGGCAATGAAAGCCTAGGATACGTTTATAGAATAACATGGTTATAACAACCCAACAAAATACTCAAGAAATTCAACACCAAAGCTGACTAAAGCAATTTTTCTTCTCTGCCACACACAGGTTGTCGTTGCACAGGACTAGGTGCATTTCTGTGGAAAGATTTAAATTTAAAAAAATAGTCTTCAAAAGAAAAAAAAAACCAACCACCCCACCCCTCAAAACATAATACACTACTGAAATTGCATGACTTACCCAAGAGACAATCTCTCAGATTTACAGTGCTTACTTGTATAAATGCATATTTCTGTAGCCTGAAGAAGGATTAGTGCATCTAAAAGGTCTCTTTTTTTTCTATGTCAGGAGGGCTAGCAAAAGATACATTTCCTTACAAATTTGACCTGCATGTATCCTTAGATAATCAGTGCTACAATGCCACTACTGTTTGAAAGTCATCTTCTAAACTGTGAGTCATGTGGTTAACAGGACAAAGAAGAATGCAGATACAGAATTTTAAAGTATCAGGTATCAACAAGTATTACGAAAAACAGAAATGAAAAATACTCCAAAAAAACCAGAAGACAACTGAACAACTATCCAAACAAAGGGAAAGTATGCCTGACTCAAGAAAAGCCCACTTTTGCCCAATGCTCAAAATTGACTACAACCTTCCTCACACTCTATCACTTCAAATTCCACCATACTACTCCATAATAAAGAATGTCACTATTTCAGATCCTTTCAAAACCCTTACAATTTTCTATTTTGAGACTAATGGATTCTTGCATCTTTTGTGTTACTTCAGGGGACTTGGCCTCTGAGCATCCCACTAGGACCGGAGATCAAGCTTAACATACCACATTGCCCTTACTGCCTAAAACTAGACAGCTTTAAAATTAATCTTTTATTCCTGTAATAACCAGGACAGAAGCACACTGTGAAAAAGGACTAAAACCTTTCACTGACCACTTAATCAATTTTGAAGGATCAGAAAGCAATTGTCTTGGAAAGTCAGTTCAAATTGTCCCTGTTACAGGAGAGTGCTGAGCACTGCATGTGGCCAAATCACAACTGCCTGCCTTTAAGTCTTCTCATAGAGTTGAGGGAGTGGCAAGATATGAAGACAATGTCCTTGTTGCCTCATTGTCTTGTGCAGAAATTCAATCAAAAAGCCACAGCAAAGGGGTGGAAAAAAAGTACTTTGGAACAAATAACCCTACATGCTTGGACATCTCTAAAGTAGCTGCAATTACCTCAGCTAGATTCGAAATGAAGTTTTGCTATAGTGATGGACATTGGGCACTGCCCTTACTATTCCCTGTATTAATATACTATAATAAGATATAATATAATGTACAGTTAATGATTCATAAGGCAGCAGCTAATGGAGGTGCTTTCTACACTGGCTTAGAATCTGTACTTTCTGAACAAGGTCTTTGCATTGTTTTGTGGTTCTTACTAAGAGTACATAACAATTCTATTAGCATGGAAAAAATTCTAACAAGTTCTTTGAGCTGATGTATGGGTGAAAGCACACTTCAGCTTACAAATCACATCTGGAAGCAGATGTTTATTTCTGAGGCCAAAATATGTCCAAGTTGCACACTTTTCCTGCATTTATTTTCATTGATACAGAAGATCAGAGCAAACACAGTAAGGTATTCAAGACTAGATGATTTTCTGACCAATAGCACCATTCTGCAGTTATACTCATATAATGACAAGGATATTAAAACGTCATGATGGAGACATTAAGAAACAGGTCTTCTCCATGCATAAGGCTACACTAATTCCCTGTTGCATTTTGGGGTTTGGGGGTCATCCTGTGAACACTGGACAGTGCTAGAGGCAAGTATCTGGAACTAAGGAACCAGACAGCTAACCTGTTGGTGTGAATTCAATAAGCTCTAAAGAATGCTCGCTCATTCTAGCAGAACACATCCAGGCTTGTCTAAGATGTCTATAAGCACAGTTAAATACTACTACCCTTCATGCATTCATAAGTATGAAACATATTCCATATCCTCACATAACTCATAAAATCCTAGTCCTTCTCTTTTTTAGTGTTTAATTAAACTGATATCCTGATTAATAATAATTAATCAGACACAAGAACAGAAACTTTAATTGTTCCCTGGTTGCTTAAGCCTTTCCACAGGAAGGCCAACTCCTGACATATTCTTTATGGACTACTTCTGAAGCCCTAGAAAAGCTGTCTGAGACCTTAGAAACAGCAAGCACAAACGGCACCACTCTAGTGTCAAAAATGTTTAGATGGAAACTTAAAATGTGTACATGACCAAGTTACATTTCTGCAGTACCTGTCAATGAAGAAGACTCATCCGAGTTTATGAGATTTATCCCACTGTGAAACTGTCACTTAGACAATAGTCTCATTCAACCATGTTTAGTCCTGTGAGTCAGTGAGCCCAAAAAGAAGGCTGGGGATAACACATTGCTTTCACTAATGTGCTGGTTTTAAAAACTAATAATAGTAACAGATGTAAAGCCTCCAAGGTTTAGGAAAAAATGGTGAATGGAGAAACACAGGTTAAGGGTAGACAGTTCGCTAGAACAGCTGTTGTGAGGGTAGAGAAGCATAAACCCTGACTATTTGATACCATTTTGGTAGCTTGTCCTTCACTTTCAGGAGTACCCAGTTTCTTTCCTTTGGATTAAATTTATGTTTTTATTGTGGTTGCTACCAGTAATAGCTATGTGTTTAAAAACTCTAAACAAAATTAATGTTTGCTTATATATGCATCATATGTAATGAACACAGCTTTAGTTCTTCATCCATTAGTTCTGAGCATTCTCCTGAGCCACAGTTATGCTTAATGAGTAGGACATTTAAGGAGCATTTCAATGGATTTTACAAGAATCCATGAAATTTCACCTTTGGTCTCCTGAAAAAGAAACTCCATCTCACACAGATCATTTACTCTCTTACAGTCTTGATCTGTTTTATTTGGTAGTAACCATGTAAACCAGATAACCAACCTGAGATCTGAATTAAAAGTTTTTTCCTTTACTGACTATCCAAATATAGCAGTTTTCATGTTCACAATGCAGTACTACTTTCTGTGTTGTGCTGCCATTAATTATTGTTAAAAACAATACAGATATTGAGTATAACAATCACAGAGTAAGTCAGAATCTACTTCAAGCCTTTAAAAGACTTTTTCAGCTAAATAAGCACTCTTAAAGGGAAAATTTATTTCACATCACTTGACAGAGTATCAGAGTGCATTAGGCACTTTAAAAAGTTATCATAAAATGCTGCACCTCTTATCAATATTTACCTTTTGAGACAAGTAACTCTTGAAAACAGTCTCAGAAAAATAACTGATGGGCCCATCTTCCCTCATTACTCCAGTAATTAGCACAAAATGGAGACACACCTGTCTCCAGTGCCACAACAGCAGAGCAGCAGAAGTTAACTAATCAAAGTTGAAATAAAAACATTCAGTATACAGTAGATATATATTTGAAGACCATTAGACAGACAGTGGAAAAAAAAAAAAAACAACACCCAAAAAACCAAAACTGGTAACTGTTACCAAATGTGCTTTGATGACAAAATATGTAATATAGACAGACACTTTCAGAATTACATTCATACTGATTGCAAAACTCTTAGCTTGAAAGTAAAATTAATAAAAGATAAGTGGGTATGTTTCTATTCTGTTAATTAACAGGAGTGGAACAAAGAAGGCTGTTTCTGATCTTTATCTGATGTGCAAATTTCAGATTTGTGCCATATTTAGTTTTAAAACACTGCTCTCTTTAAAAAGAGTGCAAAATTGCTACGGTTTTGAAATGCAGCTTGGGACCGCAGCTAGTAGTATGAATCTTTGAATAAACATCTCAGCAACAAGCTACTGCAGCAGCTTTGCTGCTGCATACTTCTGCTGTTTCCATAAAATGAAGCAAAAATGTATTGTACACCTTGAGGTAAAACTTGTAACATTTTCAATGTGAGAATTAAACCTTTTACTGGCTAAGTAGAGGGACTAAGCCTTGACAAACACTTCCACGTTCAATTCTAAGAGTTAAGAATATGTTAGAACTTATCTGTATTGCAAATAGGCCTTTAAAAGTTTTAAATCCACTTTACCAACTTACCAAAATTTCTCTGAAGACTCTACAGACTGGTTTACATATAAACGGTTTCAACGTATCCAGAACAGATCAAAGTCTTAGTTTTAATTCTTTCAAAGGTCTCTACTAACAAGAAAGCTAATCTTTACTTGAAAAGAATAGTGCCAGTTATGAGACAACTGTCTGAAACAAATGAGACAATTCTCAAAAACTAGAAAAAGCTAGTAATGTAATAGACTAAAACCATCCAGAATGTGACACACAGGCTGTATCCATATCAGCAATTCATTCAGCAATACAAGCAGACTGGTTACTTGAAGCAGTTATTGCTGTTATTGCTTGAGGCTTTTCACACTGTCTCCCAGTTCTTTCAACTGGAAGCCTCACAAACTCCCAATATGCAGTTCAAGCAGCTTCAGCTTCACCTGACACTTGGATTACTCGCAAGTAGATCATAATCAGTAAACAAATATGCAAAGATTTGTGGCAGATAAACCTCCTCTTAACTCAGACTGCACCCTGTTTTGTTTTAGTTTATTTTCCAAATAAAGACAAGTTGTGAAAAGTTACATAGCTACTTTTGGGAATAATAAAGCTTCCTAAAAATCCATATTTCACAAATTAAAACTCAAAGGAATGAAGATTATTCCTTGTTTTAAGGAATTATGATTGTTAGTTTTGTATACATACACAGTGACAGATTTTGGTGTACGGAAAAGAAGTTTCACAATAGCACAAAAGTTAACAAATTAAAAAAAATATGGCAAAAATAATAACAGGTACAATGAGTGCTGGAGACAAACAGCAACAAAAAATTACAAGTAATAAAACTGTAACTCAACCAAACGTAAATAGTCTCCTAAATACATACATTATAAAAAATTGCAACAGGTGTAACACTAACTGCCTTCTGAACATGACTTCGTATTTTGTACAATAGCTATGACATGGGCAGTCTGCACAGTCTGTAGAGATTCAATTTGGGAAGAACATTTTAGTTGCAGCCATGATGACCTGCACACTGCACTATACTGAAGAAACATTTCTGAAAGTGTTAAAATAAATGATGGCACATCATGTTTCCTCTTCACGCTGCCTCTGGAGATGTTACGGATAAGATGCTAAGCCAGAAACACAAGTTCTTTCCTCCTATGTCTTCTCCACATTCCTATGCTGTTCTCTATATGACAGAGGATATTTAAACAACAAGGGATTGCTTATTTATATCTTTATTTTTAGCTAATGAAGGGGATAGGAGGAAGCAAAAGAATATTAAAAAAAAAGAAATATACTGTTATATGACATTACCAACAATGGGCTTGACAGCTTACAGGGAGGAACTACACAAACTCATGCACAGACTTTTGATATCAAATATATCAAAAGGTATTTAACCTTGATTGATTCCTTTTGCTTTGCCCAGAGAGGGCCACAGCTGCTCAGGTTCATTTATACTTAATCCCAGCCACTGTCCTGTGCAGCAAATATTGCAACATCATATTGTTTCTCTATGTGGTTTGACCTAAGCTTTTGGCAACTTCAGCCCAGTCTGAATTCTGAGGTTTGGCCAAACTTTCGTCCAAGACCAAAATTAAATGCAAATTTGAGGTGATGGAAAACTCTGAAAATTGCACATCCCAGAATAAGGTTACACAAGCCTCTACATAATTCAAAACATCATTTTTCACAGAACTCTATTTAGATCTCTAATTTGTTGCTCCATTTATGCTCATTGAGAAAGAGTATTTGTCGTCTCTTTGTCCATGATTCACAACATATGTTCCGAGTAATGCCAGTTCCAGTGCTGGACTGTCTCCTATGTTCACTGAATGTACCAGCCATGGAGAACAAGAAAACAACAGGACCTAACTACTACCAGCTTGCACTAGAATACACTAAGTCAACCCTGACATGCAGTGGTCCATATTTGATGCTAAACCTCACTCTTCTCCTAAATTATTAAATGGTAGATTAAGCATAAAAGCAGCTGTACTGATCAGAAGAGAGGTCTACACAGCCACTCTCTGACCATGACCTAGTCTCCTGGTGTTCACTTTGCACCTGTCACACAAGCCTTTCATTCAAGATACTTGCAAGTCCTTGGATTTGCCTCCAAAGCCTTCAGTTCAGCAAACCAGAATTGGCAAGGCTCCACTTATGGGATCACGTTGAGCTGATTGTTGCTGGGGTGTTGTACAGTCCTTTTGGAATATCACAAGAAGCTGCAGTAAACACATCATTGTGCAAACATATAGCTCAGAAATTGTGAACTCTAAAAATATCTGGGACATTTTGGAGACAAAGACTGAATAAGTACAAAAAATAAACTTTGAGAATCTCACTATCAAAAAACCTACTTATTAGAATACAAAATTAATGAAAATAAAGTAGCATGTAACAAATCAGATTTCATACACATAAGAAACAAACGTATAAGCCACATTTACTTTTGTTTTACATCAGAATACTTTAAAGGAGGTTTTAGGAATACACTGAAGTTAATGAGCTTTCCCATCATGCAACACCTTGCGCTATCTCATAAGTATGGTACAACGACAAGGTCACATTGAAAGCTCAGGACTCACAGTATGAAAACTTATCATAATTTCATTAGTAAAAGGTTTCCAGTGCCTCATGAAACTATAAGATAGCAGCACCTTACCAGTCACCACAGCAAGCAGCATCTCATCCAGAGCATATCCGTGTGCAGATTAACTAGTACCTACTCAGTTTGTTTCAAAACAACACATATCTTTAAGACGTTTTTAAGTAAAAGCCATTGCCATCTCAAAGTCACTTTAAACCAGAACAGCTGTCTTGAAAAGAAGATCCATGGGTACAGAATCTGACTAGTTTGGGTTGGAAGGGACCTTTAAAGATCATGTAGTCCAACCCTCCTGCAACAAGTAGGGACATCTTCAACCAGATCAGGTTGCTCAGAGCTGCATCCAACCTCACCTTGAATGTTTAAAAGGATAAGGCATCTACCACTTTTCTGGGCAACCTGTTCCATTGTTTCACTGCCCTCATTGTAAAAAATTTCTTCCTAATATCTAGTCTAAATATACTTTTTTTCAATTTAAAATGATTACCCCTTGTCCTATTGCAACAGGCCCTGCTAAAAAGTTTGTCCCCGTCTTTCTTAAAGGCCCCCATTAGGTACTGAAAGGTTGCTATAAGGTTTCCCTAGAGCCTTCTCTTCTGCAGGCTGAATAACCCAACTCTCTCAGCCTCTCCTTAGGAGAGCTCTTCCATTCCTCTGATCATTTTTGCGGCCTTCCTCTGGACTAACTCCAACAGATCCGTGCTTTTCCTGTGCTGAGGACTCCAGAGCTGGATGCAGTACTCCAGGTGGGGTCTCACCAGAGCAGAATTGCCTCCCTCGACCTGCCAGTCACGCTTTTTTTCATGCAGCCACGATATGGTTGGCTTTCTCAGCTGCAAGCACACATTGTCGGCTCATGGCCAGCTTTTCAACTGCTAGTATTCCCAAGACCTCCTCTGCAGGGCTGATCTCAATTCCTTTATCCCTAGCCTGTATTGAATCTGGGGTTGCCCCAACCCAGGTGTAGGACCTTGCACTTGGCCTTGTTGATTCTTCAGCTTGCCCAGGTGCCTCTGGATTGGCATCCCATCCCTCAGGCATGTCCCTTGACTGCATCACTCCGCTTGCTCTCACTTGCAAACTTGCTGAGGGTGCACTCAATCCCACTGTCTATGTTACTGATGAAGACATTATACAGTACTGGTTTCAATGCAGACCCCTGAGGGACTAATGGAAGAATCAAGTTATAAGAGGACATGTGACTGAAAGAGAAGGGGCTTAACCCAGCCTACATGTAAAAGTTTTGCTTATCAATCCTAGTAAAACATAGCAACAAGCTCCTAAAAAAAAAAAGTAGGAAAGTAGTAGCAGTATATCAGAAATTAAATCTGTATCTTATTGACAATATCTGTTTTTTCCCCGTGTTGAGATGAAGACGTAGCTCCAAAAAATAGAGGAGAGGTCTACATTTGGACTGTAAAACCCCACTCCAAGAGATTTATCCAGCCTCTCTCTGACCCTAGTTCTTTTCTAAGTGAAGCTTAGACTTACAAGCAAAATAATGCTCTGCAATCAGTATTAATCAGTTATTTTTCAGCCAGCTTTCTTAAAATGAATTATTGCATGATTTCACATATAGTAAGAATATACACTGATTATAAAACCTATATGTACACACATTCCTCAAGTACATCCATAAGTATCTAAGTTCTACTGACTATAACCAAGAACTAGCAATGTGGTTTTTCCATACACTTTCTCTCGGCTTTCCATGTTCTTCACCATAACTGAAATTTAGCTCTCTATTTTCCAGAAATGTTGAGCCTGCATATAATGAAACTTGAAGATTTAAATTTTACATCTTATTTGTACAATAATCAGTCTCTTTTCAAGATGTCTTTTGACACACTAAAAATGTATTTTGAGCACTAGACAGACTTTGAAAAGCAGATTCCTTGAGGGCCATTTAAGAGCTATGGAATCATCTGTAACAAAGGGATTTAAAGATTCCTCAGTGTAAAACAGATCATATTTATAGTGAAAGACAGACTACTATGCGACTATTAAACTGAAGACTTCACTCAGTTTCAGGATTAATTTGCCACATGGTCTTCAAGCATCATCACTGCAGCTGTCAATTTTTTTATGACTGTGCAATTATCACCCCTTTCAAGAGAGAGGCATGAACACCACAATTTCCCTATTAAAATCATGCAGCTTCACAGTATGTCACAATAAAATATATATGAATTAATTGCCTATAGCTAATCAGCCATCCATAAACAAAGCCATCAGCTAAAAACAGCAGATGATGTCCTAGTTAGTGGAAGGTGTCCCTGCCCATGGCAGGGCTGTTGGAATTAGATGGTCTTTAAGGTCCCTTCCAACCTAACCATCCTGTGATTCTATTATTCTAATAGGTGTGTTACATCTAACTTCACTGCCAATGTTAAATAGAGGAAGGAATGTAAAGAGTGAAATCTGTGAAAAAGTCCTTAATTTTCAGAAAGAGCAAAGCAGGTCCCTCTAGTGATGGCCCATATCTTGGGGACCATGTTGTTGCACCATAGGAAATGCTTAGAAGAAACACCAGGAGAAGATGAAAAGAAGGAAAAATTATCTTAGCAGGTGTGCAAAGGGCAAGAGATCTGGCAAAGAAGCAACTAAAGAACAACTCTCTAGCTGTTGATAAACTGGAGCAATTGAGCTGCTGAGAGGACTGTGTATCACAGAAGACCATTTATCCAAAAACTGTCCTTGAAGGAAGCTGAACACTAGCAAGCCTTAGTCACAGCTGTCTTTCAAGTGTGATAGGTTTAACATCTGACAAATATAGAACAAGACACCATTTATGCCAACATCACTGGACTTGTACCATTGTGATGCAACTGTGTGCATGAAAATCTTTGCAGGCAAAGCTTTACATGCCTCTCCCTGAAGCTATGCCAACTGCCATGCCCACCTGTATGACTTTCTACTTTAACAAGTCTATTTTTGTTATCAGGTAGCTCTGTGAATGTCCATCTTTTGGAATAAATAGTTCTGTAACTTCAAACACGAACCTTTTTAAAGTTTGCCAAGCTTGAACCTTCTGCTCCCATGTCCCTTCATATATCTAATCTATGCCATGTAATCTCAACAAACTGTGCAAATCTAATTTGCAAATTTCTCCTCTCTTTTAAAGTACAGAAAGAAACTTAAGTAACTCACATTTCAAAAGCTCAAGGATCCTCTTATAAAAGTTAGGTGTCTACCCGATAATGAATTCTTACAGTTGAGACAAGGGGAGAAGTCAGAGGAGAAATACAATATTGCTTAATGTCAGCAACATTTATATCATTCAGCATTGCACATACAAACACTCCTCACTGGTGTAAACATTCCTTGGTGTGGGTGTTTGCCTTCAGAGCCCTATTAAAAAGCAAATAAAATTGCTAAAATCCCTTACTATAGTAGCTGAAATCACTTCATCTTGAGAAGTTCAAAAACATTGACCAAAGCAAGTGAGAACTGATGATTCTAAGCTCCTGAAAAACAAGAATACAATATGCAGATTCTAGCTACGGTAGACTCAAACACATCACAACAATATACATGATCATTCTTGACTGTATTGCTCACTGAGTTTTTGGTAAATTCAAATGTGATTTTTCAAGAGGTAAGACTTGAAGAAAATACTGACTTTTTTATGTAGATGAAGTGTATTCCAAAATACTTTCAAGTGACTGTCCTTTTTTGCTTTGCTTTTTTAACAGTCATTTCACCCATTTAAAATGAATTAAAAAAAAAAAAAATCTGGCTTTTATTTATATACTTGTTCACTTTCTGCTTTTCATGAAGTGAAATATTTCAACTAAGAATGCTTTTACTTTACTATAAAGGAGCTTACTAACTTTTCAGCATTTGTGTGTCAAACGTTGTTGGAAAAGACAGTGTTGTCTTTCTATTTAAAATACAGTTATTCCCATTAGAAGCAGTGGGAGGGAAAAGCTCTGCTCCTTTCCCTTTTTTTCCAGTTTTAACACCATGATAATATTTAAAGTCAGTCTTTGTAAATGCTTCCTTTAAAAAGCCTGCACTTGGAGCTTACACTGATTAGGCAAAATCCCTTTTATTTCTCTGAACTTTCCTAAGTTGTATTTTATCTCAAATGAGCCCTAGGAAAAGGACCTACACACTACATAGACATGAGGATCCCCAAGCCACTAGCTCTGCCAACTAACTGCCTTGTTAAAATTATAGCAACTTATTAATCTTCTGCTTTTTGAAAGCTTAATTATCTTTCCCTTTCATGCTTGTTTGTTAGACTTTGAATTCCAGCTTTTCTTTCTATTCTACTCAAGAAATAACCAGCTGACTTCAAAATGCCAATTTTTCCAGTGTGCCTTCTCCAGAGGATAATATAAATGTCCATTGTGGAGGAACTAGACTTTCCAAATTTGGGACTCTCTGATGTTTTCCAAAACATTCCCACAGTAATATTTTAACATGCACTCAGGATGTATCTTACACATCTTCATTTAGATTGTGCAAAATTTTTTGTGTAAAACATCTTGTCACACAAGATGCTCACTGTTTTCTTCTAATAACACCACACAAGCAAACAATGTAATGAAGAAATCTTTCAGCAATGTCTTAATCTGATACATTAAACAGTCACAATCACTAAATATCTAGAGTAAATTAAGGATCTCTTTTCCATATGCATTCACTTTTCTTTAAGTGTTGCCACTCAAGGAAATGTAAAATACTACATTGAAAAAAAGAAACTGTTATAGCCAGCCAGGGATTTTCATGGTACTATTCTTCCCCCAGGATCCACCGCGTTTTTAACTAATTCCATATGCTTTAGTGCCAGCAGACCTAGTACCTCCCCAGCAGAAGCAATCTATGTTGCCCTGCCGCTTAAGACTGAGGAGCACCAGTGCTATCAAGGCTTGTCATCTTGCGTATTAGCTCGATGTCTTTATTCACAGGCCATCTGCACCACTGAGAGATACTGAGGCAGCTAATGTCAATATGAACAAATTCCTCTTCTTTTACAAGAAATGTCAAACACAGGACAGTACAAGAATGACCCCAGGAATACCAACAGATGTTAGCTACAAGGCTTTAAAAGGAAAAAAAAAAAAACCAAAACATCAGTCTTTCCTACTGGGACTAATTAAGAAGAAATGAAGAGCAAAAGTAAGAAAAAAATCATGTCATTATCAGGAACTCCATACATACTTTCTAAGCTCGTTATTGGCATACTGCCCTGTGTTCTCTGAATAACTGCTAAAAAATGGTATGGTAACTGGCACAGTTACCATAAAAAAATAAAAGAGAAAGATTCTCTTTTGCACAGTCCTGACCTATATTTCACCATGTATTTGGCAAGAAAAATTATACATTGTTATTACCACAGTGCTGTTTCAGGTAGAAATTAAATACAGCAGCATTCACTCTAGAAATGTATATGTTAGAAAGAACTGCAGATATCAAGAAAACCTAGACATGTTACAGCGCTTGGGCATTCATGAGTGCCCAAAGCCACACTGCCTATTTCCATGTAACAAAAAGAAGCCGATGATCAAGGCCTCCTCTACCCATTACATAGGTTAATCACCAGAGTACAAAATTTAAAATGGCCATTTTCCTGCCTCTATTCACAGGCTGACAATTAGCATTGGTTCTAATCTGGCCAAGACTGCAGAGACAAACTCTCTTCGTTACAAAAGCAACTCTTCTCATTGTTATTGCATATTGTAAAAATGATGGGTGAGAGGAGATACATTGAAAGTATCTACTTGGGATTAAACAGACAGAAACTTGAAGTTACTTTCCAGAGCACCAGCTCAGCTAGAACTCAGATCTGTGGTTACAGGGAACCCAAGCATTTCAGCCCTGCTGATGGAGGACTAAGCTCCATCAAGGCACATACACATACATGCACATACAGGCTCCACTATGATGAAACTGCCAAGTCATTTTCACTTCATATGCTCTCCTGGGACAGAAGGATGTGGTGGTGAAGAATAGCTGAGATCTGTGGCAACGCAGCATTGGCAAGACAGACCTAACTGTATTTGAGGCAGCTGAACTTACACAGGGACTTTGTCAAAGCCTGTGGCTCTGTTTGTACTAGAAAGAATTTGCATATACAGCTATACCAGAACAACTCTATATTCTACACCCAAGGCCTCTCTATGCAGCTATGTCCACTCAAAGAATTACCCTGCTTGCACAGTTTCAGCTAGTCCTCAATGAAATAGGATTTTTTGAAGAAGCAAGGGTGCACATTAAGTTCACTGTGGGCTTAGTTACACTAGTGAGGAGCAAGATTCTTCTCCCTCCTCCCCTCTTGGTATTGCCAGTAAATACCTTGAACAAAAATTAGAAATACCTCTCCACAATGAATTCATTAGGCAATGCACCAGCAATTCTCTACAAGGTTCAATACAGGTCTGGACAGAGATATCACTACAAATTGTATGCACAACATGGACAACCTTTTATGCCTTATACTATATTCACTAGATTTAAAGATTTAAATGAACCTTTTCGTAGAAACATAGGTTTGTGTTTTAACTCTATTACAGCTGCATCTTGCATTTTCTCTGGATGATGATGTGCATTCTATTGCAAGTGCTCTTCCACATAAATGTTTAATAAGTCTTGAAATCATATGTCATAATTACAACTATTTCACAAAACCCTTTTACACTGTAAACACACATCCTATGAGTTAAGGAAACAGAGACATCCTTGTAACTCTCTATGGAAACTGACATTAAGCTTTCATTACTGTTACTGATAACAGAAACACACTTGAGTGTATTACGAAATATACCAGATGCACACCTGCACCTCCCTATTTCTAAGAATCATTACAGTAATTCTAAACTCAGATAGAGTGCCTCAGGCACCGAACTGTATGAGACAAATTACACACGTTGCTAATGCAGTCGCATTCAAAAATGCAAAAGCTTGCAAAGCTTATTGAAGGACTTGGGTCACTTTGGAGTATTCCACTATGATACTGATTTTCTGCATCTAGATTAGCAAATTACCCCTAAAATGAACATGTCCTTCTTTAACCTCTTTTGGATCGTAAAATTCTATGCATTTTGATTGCTGATACAGTTTTCATTTCCTCCCAGGGTTGCACAGAGGATTAAAAAGTCAGTCTTGTCTCCTCTTGTATCTGACATGCAATTCATACCCAGGCTTACTTTCTGATTTACTGATCAACCTACAGGAAAGGATATACAGTGACAAGAGTTTGAAAAACTGATAGCAAAGTTTGAAACAAACAATAGCAAGGAAAACTATTTACAAGATAAGTTGTCACAATTTATCAAAGTCTATCGTTTTTGTGGGAACACAGTAAGAGAGAGAACTTCAAAATGCTAATAAAATCTTTATGCTACGAGAGATTTGTGTGTTTGCATATTTTTTTAACAAATTAGAAAACAAAAATCAAACCAAATTCAATGTTTGGAGTGTTCAAATGGGGGATTTTAGTTCTCTTCCTTTATAGTTTTTAAAGCTCATTCTTACCTATATTCTCCCTATTTGCCACTCTGTGACTATGCACAAGAGAAGCTCTGCCAGCTACAGTCACTGGTCCACTGAAGTGTGTCTGTTTCCTCTATTAATTCTATATTGGGAAAACCACTCTGAAAAATGACCTTTTGCCTGGCCAATAAAGATTCAGAAAGTGTAAATTATAGCATATGGCAGCTGATTTGCTCAAGGGAGCATGGCATTTACCATACTCAAAGCTTGCTCTGACAGCTTAAACAGTGGCAAAGAACAAAAAGTCTTAGAACCACAGAAATGAGAGCCTTTATTCAGAGTAGCTCCCCTTAAAGTGCTGAAAATACAGAATAAAGAAGTTCAATTAAATGCAAAAGCCTAATGCTGGAGCACAAAAACTTGTGCTGGCTTGACTGCACTATATTGGATTTCTGTATGACATATTTTCATCTGTAAAATGGAAAGAAACCATTCTTCTCAGAGATATGTAAAGCTGAGGAAAAAAACATTCATTATGTAAAAGAAAATTTACGTAAATTGAAAAAGATACTCTGCATATGCTAAAACAGAAGCTGAAGAAAGCACGATTATAAATGGCCAAAAATAGTACCAAACACTAATAACAATGGTATAACAGCAATAAAGTTTGCACGGAAGAAACTTCTTCATTTGGAAATGGGGTGAATCCTAGTCTTCAGTTTCACTTCTGGTTTTGTTCTGAATATTGACCATGTGCAGAGGGAATTCCATAAGGACCCCAGTGCTAACATTCCCTTCTCTGCCTCTGTAGTACTACAAAAATATTTTATATCATTCCTGTGATAAAATGAAATGGTCTATTTATCTGAAAGATGATACTTCAGCAATCCTCTTGCTAATTCTGTGTTGTGTGATACTGCAAGCTAGAGTATGTCAGGATACTTAAACCGCAGATTTGAACCTATGACCTCAGAGGTGAAAGTTCTCTGAAAGATATAAAATATCTTACTAGATCACCACCACCTAATAAAAAGGAATGAGGATTTTTATAAACTATTTTAACTTCCAAGATTGTCTTGCCCTAAATGGAGCAGTATTGATGAGAACGAGATAGATTACATATACTAGTACAGGAAAATGCTATACTAAGCCATCAACTCTATCAAGCCTTATCTGTACTGAAGCAAAGAATCTTCCCCTCTTGCCATAAAACACAGTGTGTGGTATTTTATCTAGTCTATACACACATACACTAGATCTACAGCCTCCGGTAGCACATCAGAAAGCATAAACCAGTGGCGATAATATGATGTGTTGTGCATTTTACCCACCCAACTTGGCAATGCTATAATTCTTCAATAACTATGGAACATCTGCAGTTTTTTGATACTTACTATGTTTCATTCCCATGATGCTCTCGGTGTCTGTTCAGAGTACAGAAAGGTCAACCAGCCCATCTGGAATCCTCCCCATTCATCCATTCTTGCATGCTGCCTCTCTTGCAAAAAGAGTTTCTGCAGAATTTGTCACTTCCACCTGTTCTGACAAGTTCTCCCTGCCTGACCTGGAGATAGCCCTTGGGGACATTAATCATATAACAGCCTGAGCTGTGAAAGAAACAAGGCTTGGCTGGATACTGTTACAGTCTCTGTCACCTACTAATCATGTCCTGTGACACAGAGGGGCTTAATCAGATGGTCAGGTTTCTCATTAATCATTGTGGCCTCACAATGAAACTCTTCTTAGGGAGATTAAAGTTTAGATGATCTTCTCCACCCCATTTTTGTCTAAATGCCTAAATTTAGCTCAACTCTCAAGTACCATAATTTAAGATCCAACCCTTATTTCCTAGAATCCAAAGGTTGATTTTTAAGTTTCTTATTGTGACTGAGCACATGAATCTTTCCAATGAGAAAAAAATAAACCCACACATAGGGACAGATAGATAGATGAAGAAATAAATTTACTGATAAAGTAATTATGTATTAATATGAAATTTCTCAGGATGCATGTATAAATGACAATAAAGATAACTGAGCCACTACAGTAACATTAAGGCAGCATTTACTTGTACTAAATCAACATGAAATTAAAAGAATCAGCTTCAAAAGAATAAAAAAATAGCCATTCTAACAGACATTAGCTACAAGAAACTTTTATCCTCCTATTATAGCCAGTGTTAAATCTTCCACTACAGCATAATGAAATAACTTCAGGAGGTAAAGAATAAAGGTAATAATAAGTGATTTTTAAAAAAGAAACAGCTATACAAAAACCAAAGCATCAACTTAATTTCATTGTGCACCTTAATCCTGTTTCTAATTTTCTAAGTTTCAAAAGGCAACGAGTTCCAACACAAATTCTGCTGTGTCTTGGCAAGTTGGCTTTGCACTTCCTCCTTGTGTTTACTTTCCCTTCACCATACAATTACAGGAAACATGTATAATTTTGCCTTCTAAATCATGAAACACACACACTTCATCAACATCTAAATCAGCTCTCATCTTGGCCAGGGTTGGGGCGGTGGGGGTGTCAGCAGGAGAAGACAGACAGGGTGGAAAAAGGAAGCTATAGCCAGCATATGATTAACACAATCTCCTACCTGCCTGAACTTGACCTGACAGTTTATTGCAACAAAGTCAGCAAAGAAACACTCAGTTCAAGAGTTACTTAAACGCATGTGCTTACCAGGTTCCCTAACAATACACCTCTTCTGAAAGCTACCACAAAAGACCTACAAGGCTGTCTTGACTTAACTTCACAATGCTGAGCTGAGGCCTGGGTTTTTTTGTTGTGTTTGTTTCTATTCAGTGATCCTGCATAGCTAGCCTAGAAATGACAGTAGGTGGAAACGCTATCTTTCATTACACAAAGTATAAATAGTGTAATCTATCAGCACTGTCAATCAAGATGATTGATTACAGGCTGTCATAGAGAAGAGTGACATATTAGAAAAGTTTTGTTAACAATGCCTATTGCTAGTCAGCCTGCCACAGAAGCTGGTGATTAATGTGTTGTCAGCCTGTAATCCCACACCCCTGGCTAATGAGGCAGGAATTTATCATCTTTACAGAGTGGCAGATGTCAGAAGGAAAGGAATCCAAGTGCTGGAAACAATATACTTTTTCTTACCACGCCTGACAAGTCTGACAGGCCTAAAAAACCACAAAGAAGCTTTGTGTAAGCACAAACTTAAAACGAGGAACTTTCATTTGGCATCTTTGCTTTAAATAGTGCTGCAAATCAGCCTCTATCCCTCAAAGAGGGCACAATAAAAAGCTATATGAACTCTGAACCTATCCTTGACAACTAGGAAATCTCAGGAAAGGTTTCCATGGCAGGCAAACAGACAGCTTGCTTTGCGAAAGCAGCAGCGAGTAACTTTTAACTTTACCTGTGAACTTGTGAACTACTGCAGGACAAAAATTCTTCTGATCTGAGTGCAGAATGCACCCTACTACAATGCTTTAGCAATGAAAGTCTTCGAAAATAGCTTTCCAAAAAGTCCGTACCAGTTTTGTATTACAGAGCCATGTTGGGATGGAGGAACACAGGACAGAGGATTGTGAATATTCTGGAAGCTATGTCTGAAGAAAAATAAAATGTGACACAAGCATCTGCAGTGAGAGGCAGCTCTACTACTTTGTACTCAAAACAGTTTTACATCTGACTGAAATATGCCCAGATTTGATAACTCTTCCTTCAGAGTATTTGAAAAATATTTGAAAGATTCTCTTTTGAGTGCTTGAAAGCCACACAGACATTCTATGCCTTTGATACCTCTATGTTACAGCAAAATCTCAATGGAACATTGGTGAGCTGCTTAAGTTTGCTTCTCCAAAATTACAGGGTTCAAAATTCGGTTTAAAGCAAAGATTTCTCTTTTGCCTTTAAGGCAACTCTTTAAGGAAGGCTCATTTCTGCCTTCACTGCTGTGAAGACTATAAATTACCTTAAATGAGGGAAATGTACGGGAAAATTGTCTGTTTAGTTTAGGGGAAAAAAAAAAAAGGAAAGAAAAAATCAGTTTGCAAATTTCAGGTAGCTTACACCACTATTGGCTGGCACTGTGAAAATCAACAGCTTTTCAATTAGGTGTATTAAGAGGTTAAATCTTCTGGTTCTGAAATTTCCAATATACTGCAAAAGTGCTGTATTTTGCAAAAGATTATGTGCAGCTTAGCTCCTGTCAGTCAGTAAGGAAAGGGAGCAAATCATCTGTCTTAAGTTTTGACTAAAGTAATCCCTTTTCAAACACAGATACCTCCAGTAAGGCAGAAAAATGCAACATTAAGAAAGAGAGAGCAATCGGGGAATAAAACCACTGCTTTCTGTCAACAGTACCCTTGGGCTAAAAACACAGCAAAACATTGAGAAATTTAATCTCCAAAAGGCAGCATTCTGGAGTTAAGACTTATTTAAGGTTTATGAGAGGCTGGAACTTCCCACACTAGTCAGTGAAAGAGAGGTTTACTGGTCTATAATCTGTGCACCCAGGAGGAGACCAAATCAAAACAAATAGCAATGCCATGAAAACCAGACCCTTCCTTGCCAATAATGGGATCCAGTGACAACTTATGACCTCTGTGGAAGGCAAAATGTCCCTGACAGCTACCCCAGTGCCAACAACAAAGCAGCATTTTCTCTTCCTTTCAAACCAAAGCTCTCTCCAGAGAATCTACAAACAAGTGGTAGTTGGAAGTGCAAAACAAGTGAAGTTGCATGTGATTTGACCTATAAATGAGGACACAAAAACTGACTTTGAGCCCATGCATTTCTGCATGCTTCAATACGTACTAGTTAGCCATTTCAACTGCTGATAAACTAGAACAGCCATATAGGTTTTCTCCCCTTTTAAAGGGAAAGTGAAAGGTAGGCCCAATGTCACACTTAAGCACAGGTTTGCAGATGAATGACTCATTAACTAATAATGGGACTGTGATGGTGAGCTTTAACTTTGCTTTGGGGAGGGTAAGGTCAATGTGAACTCATGTTCCCTTTTCTGCTTTGAAATATTCCGATAGATTCAGTGCAGACATTTCAGACCATATTAGTAAAGACAGTACAAACGCGTCAGACATCTCCTGACTGTGGGAGCTCTTGTTCCCTCCTCGAACCAGTAACAACAAAACTCATCTGCTTTTCTCATGTGCAGCCTCTTCCCAACCTCCCTAGTTAATGGGAAAATATATCTACTGAATCTGCGTAATTCAAAATGTAATTAAATGTTCTAGTTGTAGCTGGAAAGCCTATTTCTTTCAGGGATTAGATTAGAGTCATTACTTTGGTATGTACTGACCTTTAATCCCCTTGGACACCTCTTGGCAAACTGTGACACTGCATAGACTTCTTTGGAAAGAACCAACTTTTCATTGCTCCATGTTTTTGGACTCTACTCTTTTGAACTAAAAATTCTTTTGCTACAAAGTCTTCCTCAATTCCACAACAGCCATAAGATTTCACTATTTCATCTCAGCTGCTATCTGTAAAAGTCTTAATTCAAACAACTATGTATTTAGGATAAGGTTAACTGTTGAAGACATCAACAGAACTATTTGCAATATGTCATGGTAATGTCCTGGATTATGGCCATGACACTCAATGCTTCATGGGATTTGGCCAGAAGCCTGTAATTGTCAGCAGTCTTGTTCACAAAATTTATACACATTAAAAACAAAAAAAAAAAAAAACCCAAAAAACCAAACCAAATTGGATTGGTTCTAGGTCTACATGCAAATTTCAGAATCTCCTATGATCATCATATTAAATGTTATATTCTCTGTAAAAGCTATTGCCACTTCTGCTCCACCTCTATACCGCTCCTATCACATACAGAAATCCAGAGAGTAGCAATAATATTGATTCATCCAAAAACAGTATTTATTGATGCTACAACCATGGGTGCCTCTTCGTATGCCTTTTTAAAAATAAAATTACATACACTGATTTTTGCTGCATCTGGAAGACATGGCTATTACTAGATTTCTTTCCACTCTTTCAGCCAACATCTGAACAAATTAATTCTTTAAGCAGTTAGTTCTAATAGCACCTATTATAACCCTGATGTCCAAGCCATTTCAATCAATGAAAAAGAATGTTCTTGTGTCTTAATACTGTCTCTAGAACAGAGACCAATAAAGAAAATTAAAACATGTTTAGGAGCTTGCTTTATGCAGTTTGGATCTAATAAATCATAATTTTCCACAGAATTACAGTTGAGCTCTTTCTTGCATTGAGTTATACAAACTTTTTGAAAGTGGGAGCATAATGTCTTTTTCTGAAGCTATGTTATTATTTTGGTCTAAGATTGTTTACATTAAACAAATCCAATTTACCAAACTTTGACATGTTTGCACAACTGGATATAATTTATATTGGAAACATGACTTTTAAATGAACTTCTGTAGTCTAGCTCTGTTTTCTAGCCTGCAGTTCTAGATTCTTAAACTGCACCAAAAAGCTTGTCACTGGTGTAAATCATATTCTCTAAGAGGTTTCCAATAAAGTAAATAATGACTGTGATTTCAAATTTTTTGTTAACACCTTCAAACAGGCTATATCTATCAAATACCGATTGGACTTTCTAGCCAGGTGTAGCACTTTGTCCTGAAAATAGCAATCTCCAAATTAGAATTAGGGAAAGCAACTCCATAATGTTGCTATTTCGCTGTTAAGTTTATTTCAGATGATTTGATAAGTGGAATTTAAATTAGGATTTCATCATCCTAAAGTATCAGAGATTGATTGCAAAATAACCCTCAATACATCCGTACTGTCTCCTATAAATAGATATACTTATTACAGTATACTGTAATTGTATCTGTACTGTCAAATAGACTGGGTTGCTGGGTTTTTTTCATTCTAAAAGGCCACATGTGTAGTAAATATGAAGCCAATCTACACCATATGTTTATGGGTTTCAACACATTACCTGCAAAGCATTTGCAGGTTTCACTGATTTTGCTGGGAACAAACAACACCTAGTGCTTGGATGACTTTACGTACAAGATACCAAGTAAAATTTAACATTGTTCCTAAAATGTTCGGTTCTCAAAGGACTGCACAGTTTTGGAGATAAATGTGGCAAGAAATGAAAGTTTGGAGCATCTGGAACAACAATGTAAAACGGAAGAACAATGTTTTCTTTAAGAACTATCCATCATTTTTTTAACCAGTGCCATGAAGCCACCCCTACTAAAAGTAGTCCTTTTCTACTTTCACATAGCTTTTCTCAAACCACTTGCCCAACCTGCAAGCATGTAGAGGATAACAATAACTGCAATTACCTCTCCACTCGGAGAATTCTTTACTAAGATCTACAGCTTTACAGATATTGAGACACATGCCGGACAAGACTTCTAGTAACTCCTCGGGGAGATGGAAACGCAACTCCCACTGGCTTGGAATGGGTAGTGAGAAACCACTTTAATGTTTCTATTTAATAAAAATGAACCTTCACCTTATTTGTACCTGGTTTTGCAGTTGCATTCCACCCCTCTGTCTTTCAGTGCTAATGAAAAGTAAAATTAGATGTAGCTGATTCACTTTTACAGACAGAACATCAAATTGCAGAAAAGTGGCTATTATTATATTTTACTTTAGTAAAAATTACAATAAAACCACAAAGCCCTAAGATAAGAAAGAGCAGCTACTTATAAAGTGAATACTTAATCTTAGCCCCTTAGAACTGTGTGTAGAAAAGTAATCTTATTCCAAGAAACAATCACAGCCCTCTCTTCTGAAACTATGCATGTGTCTGAGGATGCTTAAGTCCAGTTCACAAGTAGCTGAAATAATAAACACAGCCTAAGATTCCTAAAACATGGATCCCAAATTTAGGCTAAGCAAACACTGTATCAGCATACTATCCTTAGGTTACACCAACATAAGCAGCTCTGTAATGAAGACTGTACTTTTCAGAATTTTTATGTGGCTATAACCTCTTTGGTTCTTACCATTTGAGTTGCTGCTCCAGCATAAAGGAAGTCTTGAGGACCTCTCGATGACGGGTCAATTAAAAATTCCACCAGCTTTGTAACACACATGAACATAAAAAAACCCTACAATTTCTTGAAAACTATATGGTTGTAACTTTTTTTTAAGTGTACATTAAAAACAGTTTAATTTCAAAACTTGTCAGTCATAAAAGTATCTGATAATGCATAATGATTTCAATAATACAGAAATATTTTGTATGCATGTGTATATTTTTGTGGCAAATTTGCTTTACTCCACTGCCCATTTTGCTCCAAACCTTCTAAGAATTTTAAATTTTTCAACAAAACAGTTTCGAATTCCACATTCTTAGTTCAGAATAAGTGAACATGCATTCAAGGGAGGCAAGTCAAACACACATCTTTTCATCCCAGTTTGTAAAGTCTAGCAGGCTGGACATAAAGAACCCTTGGAAAGGAGCCTCCAAAAGAAGGGCCAAGCGGGAAAGTCCTTGAAATACTGCAGTCAAAGGGGATAATAAACATAGCATTTATTTTCTATGGCTGAAGTCCAACAGAGGAAACATGCAAAATAAATACAGATTATACTAAACATACCTTCCCAAAAAATGAATGGAATGCATTAGAAATGTGGCATAAGGCTCACATAAAAAATACCAAAGATGAACTCATTAATACAAGTAATCTAATTGCTTTTTAGGTAATGTTAAATCTCTGCCAAAAGTTGGGAACGAGAAAGAGAAAAAAAGGCAAGAGGAGCCATTTGTACTGTTATGATTTTATAATTTTGGTCTCTTTATTAGGTGCACTTCACAGGTCCTAATTATTTTTCTGTAAAGATATGACCAAGTCAGATGCAATTGCCTACCTATCCTTAATCTGTGCTAATTCTGATTACATCTCTGAGGCCTTCATTCTACAGACAGCTCATTTACAATGCTATGCCTTTCTAGGAATTGTCTTATATTAGCTTCACCAAAATAGTGACCACATTCTTTCAATCTCAGTGAGTTGGTTTAGGTTTAAAGAAGCAGAAGAAATAATTCCCTTGTTATTTCCTCAGGGAATATGCAAACTATTTTTCTGTACTGTATTCTTGCCCCCACTCTGAGTACACACATTGGCACAGTTTGTATGTTTCTGTATTGTTAAACTCCAGGACATATTCCCCCACTTAAGACCCTTTAAGCTATGCAAATCTAAGGATTATGGCGCTATACTTGGGTTTGATACATAAAAGGGCAAGTCATAATTGTGGAGGTATAGAAAGCTCTAGGTGCTTCTTTTCAGGTAAAAATCAGAGCTTAACTGCACACATACTCATTCTTTGCTATGCCTGTGGGAAGCTGGAACAAAAAGGACTAACTTGGAATTAAGACCAGTACGCACCTCTTTACAAGAAGTTCTCTGTGCTTATGTAAGTGAACTCAGGCAGGAAATAGAGTTGCTATTCCTGCTTCCCAAATAAAGTCAGTGGAATGACCATTCTGATCTACGGTGTCTTTAATCCAGCTTAGTTTAGAACAAAGTATAGCAAAGGAGGCATGGTTGCAGACAGGAACCATTTTCTGCTGGGTAGCAAAATTGACTGCTTCTCAGCTATGACTAGCATACACATCTTCACCCTCCGCTCCAATGTTATTTAAACGTAGGACACTCAAATACTAGAATCAGTTCCAGATGAATCTCCTGCTGTCCTATGAAAAGTCATGCCTACAATCAGATAAGCTTAGCCAGAACAGTAGAGAATAACAGGGGCATGTAAACAGGCACTGCTGACAAGGCAGAGTTTTTGGCAGAATCTCAGTCAGCAGGACTCACCTCCTAGCAGCAACTTAGAGAAGAAACTCACACGATCATAACTTAAAAATCAAAGCCCAAATTAAGTCCAAATCAAACTATAATGTAAGAACCGCCAGAATTGTCTTTGTTACAGATATAGTAACTAGAGGTATAGTGATTTTACCTTACAAAGGGAAAGCTGACTCTTGAGATTAATATCTGAGCACCATAAAGGTGGTATGCATCTTCAGAATATAAATAACAGATCTGAAGAGCTATGTAGATTCCAGATGTCCTGTCATGTATTCACAAATACAGAAATTCTCAGTAACCATTCCACATTTACCAGCAACATTGATGCATAAGCTGAACAGTAGCAACATGAGTTCTTAACAGTTCCTGCATCTGTGCATAACATTAATATTTCCCATAGAAGTTGAGGCTTCCACTTGAAAACAAGTTACTCGGTACTACTCCTTTTCCCTTTTAGCCAGATGTTATTTTTTGAACCAGGAATATGCATATATATATATATATATTTTTACACACACACACACGCTTGTGTGTGTGCATAGTATTTTTTCTCCTTGAAGTTTTAAATCTCTAACCAGCTTCAGAGATTTAACAAATAGAGTAACTACCATAAAAATTGTATCTGACAAGGTAAATGGTCAAAGGGAAAACTTGTTGTTAAGAATTTCTTTCCTTCGCATGCTACTAACTTGATAAATCATAGGACTTGTCAGCCACGTCCAGAGAAAGTTTTAGGCTGCTTTGGCTTGGGAATCTCTAAAGACAACTGTAGGCATTTCAACAATAACACAACACTCTGACTCACTGAAACGGAAGGAAGAAGCTTCAAAGAATAAAGTGTTTTGTCACAGGAATGTGGCTGTTGTTTCAAGACAGAAATGTTCATTACTGTTTGTAGTCCACATTTCAACCTGTAAAGGCATCAACACTCAAAGGTATTTGTACTTTGTGAAGTACAGACACAAAAGAAACAGCCTTGCATTTAAAAGTCAGAAATACTGTTATTTTGGAAAACTATATGATTCAGTGACATTGATAGCATTCAGGTTTGTTCAACTCACTGGAACAAGATCATTTAATGATGCATTAGATGCATATAGATGTATATAGATTGCTACTATATAGCAAGTTACAATCCCCTAGCTCACCAGCAGTAGGGAGTGAGGAAGAGGCTTTGTTGCCAGCTGGGGTTAAACCACAACATTGACTTATTCTTAAATTATTGGGGGTTTTTGTAGCATATATCAAACTGTGCTTCACTGCTGAAATTACAAAGTTTTGGTTTTGTTTACTGCATTCAAAAGATGGACATGTCCCCTCTTTGTCTGACAAAGGGTGATAATCAGCTTGTTGATGTTATTTCTCTGAGGCAGCATAAAGGTAATATGAAACATACATTAGCGTTCTCTTTGTGGCTAAAAAGAGGCACTTAACAATCTGACTTTTCGTATTCAAAGATTTATAATTTATCACATTTCATACTCCTTTTTCTACTGTCCTTAACTATTAGGTAGATATCTCATTTAATTGATGAAAGTCTGGGGAGACATGCAATGGTTATTTCTTACCTATGGAATGATTATTTGTTTTTAATGTGATGAGATGGGAAGTTCATGGGTTCAAGTCTGCTGATAAACATTTTAATGGAACTTCTGTAACTTTCTTGGTAAAAATTACTTTTTATTTTGTATTTACTCATAAACTTAGATAAACAGTATAATGTTAATAGTTTTCTGTCTCAACAATAGCATCTTTGTTATTATATTCCCAAGTTTACATTTTTAAGTAATATATATCTGTAAATGCACATTTTATTTATGTCAGATTTTTCATTATTTTTTGAGCTGCTTTCTTCACCATATGTACATGTTTTCATGTTTTATAACCATGAAAACATGGTTTATTCTTTCAGCAATCCTATTGCTGGTTTATTCTTCCAGCAATCCTAAAATCACAGGAGTTTTCTCTACAGTTTTCTCTGTACAAACAAATCATTTGGGGTTTGCATTTATTATTGGGTAATGTCTTGGGCAGTGATGCGTGGTAGAGAGGGATGACATTTCAGCTCAAAATTATTTCTTACTGGTACATATAAAGCTTTTGAACTTGACATAACTGAAATCCTGACAAGCCTAACTACAATTTATTAAATTAGGTATGAAGCTTTCCATTCTGCACTAGGTGGGGGCAGCATGTCCCTCCAAAAATAGTGATGTCCAGCTATCTGCCAAGACCTGACCACTGAGAGCAATTTCTAGCTTGAATAATAGTAGGTTTTTTCCAAAGCCAATTGCTACTCTGCAATCTGATCTTAATTGGGAAAGTAAATTTAATTATTTCTCTCCTGAGATGGAATTCAGACTACTTATATATCTTGAAATTTGAAAGCAGAATATTAACTCTGGAAGTTGCCTCCCATCAAACCTCCACATGTTGCCAGTGACCCATCACAGCTTACTAAGACCATAACCAGACAAGACAGACTGCCTACAATAAGCATAGTGGGTTTTACTCAAGTGATTTACAGCAAGGTTTATGGGAAATTATTTTCTACTAGAATGAGCCTTTTGATGAATGATAGCTCTTCAACTCAGGAGTATTATCTCCAGATATCTTACCTACTTCACAAACAGGCTATAAAGGTTGAACAGCAAACAGAGCATAGAAGTATTCAACAGTCTGTGACAGTTTTAACATTTTTAATATTGTTAAATGAAATTAATTTTTCAAATATTTCTCATGAAATGTAAATAAACTAAAGAATTTTATGCATAAAAGGTCAATACAAATAAAAATGTGTCTTGTATAATGTCAAATGCTATTTTCTGTTGACATTTATCTCCATCCCTGGCAGTGTTCAAGGCCGGGTTGGATGGGGCTTTGAGCAATCTGGTCTAGTGGAAGGTATCCATGCTCATGGTAGGGGGCTTGGAACTAGATGATCTTTAAGGTCCCTTCCAACCCAAACCATTCTATGATTCTATGATTTAGCAAGCCTCATCCATAACCACTGTCAACTTTGAAAGGATTCAGTCATACATTTGTTTGAACAGCTAACAACAATACTTTAAGCAGTTAATATGATTAATTACTTCATCACCTTACACAGAAGTACAAATAACCTTCAATTACTGGCTTATTAAATACAGATGGATTTCCTGAAAATACAAGGAATTTTGTGCTTGGTTACTTTAACAAAACTTAGTCATAGGTAGAAAGAGTGAAAAATGAGGGACAATCTTTGACAAAAGGTAAATTTGTGGGAGATAAGAAGGTCACTGAAGAAATGTTTAGGAAAAGTGACACACTTGAAGGATTGAGAAGAAACATGAATGTAATAACATCATTGCTGAAAAATTATGTGTTAGTAATGTAAGCGTAGATTAAGGTATCTCTTTTAATAAGAGGCAGGAGGGGTTTTTGTTCTTAAAATGTGAAGATTATAAAGTAACTTTGAATCTTAAGGAGAGATTCTGTAGAGTTTTGCAAAATCTTCAGCAGTTGTGGAGGCATGCAATTGTAAGACAATCTTTGAACTGAAAGTGTTTGGTAATATTCTTTCCCATCACTTCATATCTTTTAGTGAAGTTTTCTACAAAAGGCAATCATTATTGCTCACTTTAGCTGTTCTGAGACTTTCAATTCCTGTTCGTATTTAAAAGGGCATAATGTAAATATTTGTAAATAAGAAATGAAAAAAAAAAACAAAAAAGCTGAAAATCCCATTATATTCAAGAATCCGCAGAGGATGATGGCATATGGATCCTTTTAACTCTTGATCTTTCATTTGGATCCATCACCAGATCTTTAAGTGGGCAAGATCCCAATACATAAGTCTTCACAGACCTTCACCATCTCTAGACATGTTACGGAGAGTTTTCCTAACTGTTCATTGCTTGATCGTTATGCTTTTAATTTTTCCAACAGAGAAGCTAAGAACTGAGCTGACACAGCAGTTACAATTCTTGAGGGTTTTATCAACATAGGACTCAGTAAGCCAGCAGACCCCATGCATACAGATCAGGGATAAAATCACATTAGCCATCACATGTATGGACTGAATATCTAACTACTCTTTGCAATGCTATCTGTTCACATCTCAAAAGATGCGAATTCATTAAACTGTCTTGAAATTCCACTATTTTTGACATTTAGAAGCAGCAAGCAATGCATTGACTCCAAAAGAGAATCTAACCTATATTGGATAATGTCATCAAACTAACTGATCTCCTTCTATGTGTATTAAAAGGCTGTGTTAATATTACACTTGGGGCCACTATAAATGTCTTACATTGCACACATTTAGGATACATCAAAGTTTTATCACAGTCATTATAAAAATGTCTCTTCTAACTATTTTTACACTAATAAGATGGTCTTCAATTGAATAAATTGCAGTTAGAGAGTGATTACCACTGTTACAACTTACATTTAGGTCACAGGTTAGTACAGTGATGGATAACATGCAAAGAAAAAAATTAATGCATGATTCAGTTTTATAATTTGTCACTAACCAGGTTGATTTAAGTCATAAGTAAAAGTTGAAATCTCAAATCAAATGGAAGATATAAGGCAATAGACATTCCACTTGCTTCTGAAATGCACAACCAACATACTATTATTTATGCAGATAGGGTAAACACATTCTCTTAGCCCACACTGCAAAATATTTTGTCTCAAATTAACTAGTAAATCACTACTGCAAAAGCTATTAACAATCATAAAGCCTTTTGAGTTTTACAAGGTGTTCACAATGGGCCATTCTGTATGATTTATATGAAAAACATGACTCAGCTCTTCAAATGCAAGTATCTGTAGATGTGGGGCTTGCTGTGTGACCTTTTGCTGTCTTTGAGATTATGTGTAAAACTTCAATCTTTCTTAATATTAGTCAGACAAATGCAGTGATAAAATACAACACTCAGAAGAGTTTCTATTAAAAATGTGTTTAATTTTGATGAATGAATCTTACACAGAAATGCTGTCTTTTAAATGGAACTGAGAGGTTTCAGTACTAGATAGGATTAAATTCACTCAGAAGTACTTCAAAACAGGCATAAGTAGTTATAATCACCAGCTATCTGGACCTGGAGATATAGTTCTTCAAAATATAAAATTTGTTAACTAAACTGGTATCCATTAAATTACAACTAACAAAAGTTGATGACTTTGATAAATGAGCGTTAACTTGGTGTATTTCAACTGTTTAAGTGGTCAAGAAACATAACACTTCTTTAACTGAATTCTGCTAGGAAGGTTTCAGAGAGAGCTTTCCTTCTGTTTGACTTCTCTGTAATGGAAACATTTGCATTATCTAAAATTTTCTTAGTTTCATTCAAGATGATGTTCATTTCTGATCCTGCAAAATAAACTGCTTTACACTTCTAGCTTCCTCCTATCCAGTTGAGTTGTGTCTTTTCTATGCTTTTCCTACTTTTTACAACTTTTTTTCTATCAAAGCTTCTCAAATAAATTTATAGCCATGTTGTTATAAACAAAAAGGAAAAGTGGACTTAGCGTTCAGGTTTTCCATCATCTGCTGTCCACAGCTACAGCTAGTTTTCACTTCTCAAGAGCAGCTGCTGCAGTTCTAGTCTAGTCTACTCATTAGCTACCAAAGTGCAGTTCTAAGGTGATAAAACCCAGCAGATCTACTTTTTACAAACTAAATTACTGTATTTTAGAGCCAGTTAAAGAAGAGAGTTAGAGAAATAAAAATAACTTTTTTCAACTGGAAGAACCTGGAGGTATGATTGAACCAAACTAACTTTAGAAGCGTCCAGAAAATTAAATTAAGCTAAATAAATTTAAAATTAAAATCCTACACTTACTACTTTGAGACTTACTCCCTGTAATCACCCTAGTTAGAGAATCAGATATGAATGAAAAAGAGAAAAAAAGCCCAGTTAACAGAAGAAAACTCAAAAGGAACTAAGAGAGGAGTCAAGTAGAAAACTTTTAGTTTGTGGTTTCAGAATTGTCTGTGGGACATTCATTTAAAAAAAAAAATAAATTCATATAGATGAAACTGAAGCAGTCTAAGGCATCTATATTCAAAGCACATTAGTCAGGGAAAAAAGTTATTCTTGAAAATAATAAGCTTTTCTAATACAGCCTGTATTTCTTCTTGAAGGGGTGGCAAAGGCAAAGCAGAAGGCAAACTAATCCAAACTGTTGTGACTGCAAAGTAAAGAAGTGTTTCAGTATTATTGCATTTTCTTGTACTTTGATCATGCCCTTTTGACATTATCTTTCAGACTATTTCAAATCCTACCATTTGCATGACAGTCAATCTGCCCAACTTTGGGAAGCAAGGACAGGTAGAGAAAGATAGAAAAGAAGATCTGAATATTTTTCCAAGGAAAAGAAATAAACAATGTGTGTGGTAGGAGTGGCTCTGACCCGAGGAACTGTATTCATCAATTCTTATTTCAGAGACAGTAATTAGAAGGAAGATCCACATTGCAACAATTGTTTCTCAAACCCTCTTTGTCTGAGTGACATAGAAGGAATTTGGAACCAACACATTCTAGATACAAGGTGGGAAAGAGAACAAAGCAAGAACTATAGCAAGCAAAATCAATAGCAAGAACTAGTTTCTGTATTGTACAATCGTCAAGGGTACACTTAAATGTGACAATATGATGGTTTCAGGAACTTCAACCCTCTCATTTATATTACTGTAAGATTCTGAAAACATACCATAGATTCAGAGATAATAAATATATAACGTTAAAGGAAATGTTTGTTTCAGAGGTCTGTGGTTGGATGGTTTTCTATAAATAGACATCCACACATGCAATGGCTGGTATGCATATGTCTTATGTATGTGGCATATATGTCACATATGCAGTGACATATGTGACTGAACCCAAAGTATACTTGTCCCTTATATAAGTCTGCAAGAATAACCAGAAAGTTTTGTCTCCAGTGTTGCCAGAGGTCTGTGCTATGCATAAGCACACCTCGGGTTTTTTCTTTATCCTAAAAGCTATCAGCAGTACAAGGAATCTTAAGCCTGCTAACAGGGTTGGAGCAGTAGCAGGACAACAGTTGCCAGTAACACTACCTTTTTGCTGGTTCATCCAGTTCTACTGTGTGCAAGTTGTCTGTGGCAAATATTTATAGATTTACAGATAAGTGCACAAATCAACTATGAATCATAAGATGTTTCTGCATGAATGCCATAAAATCATGAATAGTATGTATTAAAGAAGGAAAAAGGAAAAAAATAAAATAAAATCAGCATTAGCTGTCATACAACCTCAGACCAGCATTACTCCATTAGGTATAAGAATCAAGAAAGTAGGACTGGCTGTTGATAACCTCATACCTCATCAAGGGCCTGCACACATGGGACTTCAACATTATCAAACATGCTAATCTGCCTCAAATCAAATAGGCAATTATTTTGCTACTTCCATGAATTCTGAGGCAAGGATAATTTGATAGTTAGACATTAATAAACCTGTTTCATGGATCTTACCACTATCTGATAAAAAAGCATTATTTTTTTACTCTTTAATGTTATTAAATAAACTCATATCTGGCTAAATAGGCTTCAAGAGTGCTAATCTTAGCCTAAAGCATTCTAACGGCTTGACTCTTCCTCAGTAGGTTACATAAATATTTATAAAGACTTCACACGAAGAGCAGATCTGACACAGGGCTTTAAAAGACTTCTCATCATGTACAGAACTTGCAGAAAGATGAGATTTTGTGAAGACAATGAAGCTCTTAGCCCTCAAAAAAAACTTCTTTTAAATCCCACAAGGCAGGTAATAGCAAACAAACATATGTCTGAATCTACAAAAGATTCGTATCAAGGCCATGCTACCAGCCTTCCAATAGTGATATCTCATGCACTCAGGCTGCCTTATAAGACTCTCTTCTTACCTGGCCCATCATCTTTTCTTGATAGACAGCTTTTTCCATGTCCCTAACAAAGGAAAAAGTCATTATGCTATTTTTTCTGACTTGTTTCTGAGGGGGGAAGAAAAAGCACTGAAAACCTACATGAAAGCTAAACACGCAGTCCATTCTCCCTTTAAAGAAATAAGACTTTCCCAATACAAATGGCATCAGAAAAGTAAGTATTTCTTTGAATAGTGCAGAAGAAAAAGCATGAAAGCCTGTTTCCACTGATAATGCAGTTTATTTCTCCTGGAAGTTCAGCCACAGGAAAAGTAAATTATTTTTTTTATTCCCACTACAGTAAGTTTCTACCAACTAAAACTATTCCACCACACCAATATTATAGATCAGAAAACGATACACCAGCAATTTAAGCTCTTCTCCATTTGGACATCAAGTACCTACCATTTTCATTTCATTTCTTTAAGAGACCATATGAAAGAATACTATTTTCTGCCACACTGAGCCAATATATCGAGTATCCAGCTAAACATTAGCCCAGATAATGCAGTGTTTTCATCATTATTATCAGTAGAGGGATTGGAAGAGACTACTCTCATCTTCAAGTAACTATAGTACAGGCAAAATCTTCAGTTGAACCTTTTCTCCACATAGAAGCTGAAAGAAGATTTTTCAAATTTGCAGTAGCCTTTCTATCTACATACATTTTGACATCCCCTGACTGAAAATAAACTTGAAATTAACTTCCATGATCACTGAACAGTCCACATTCCAATGCAGCTGCTTTGCAGCTGTAAAACTGCAAAGAATATTGGTATGTCCCTTGTTCTCCAAGACCACGCGAACCCTCACTGCACCAGTATTAGACAAGATTTATAGGGCTTGAATTAATGCATTTTAGGTTTAATTAGAGCTCCATAAATTTTCAGTGGTCCTGCTTCAGCCAGCAATTGTTGGTTTCCCATGCATTCTGGGCAAAAGGTAGAAGACCAGGCTGTAAAGGACAAGACAACCACTGACTCTGTATACAGCAGTTTTTACAAGCCAAACCATATTCCACTAGGGGTTTATCAAATCAAAAAATAGACTTCCCACTTGCCAAAATATGACCTCAAGAGGACAAACCAAGTAAGCTCTCTACCAACAACATATCTATTCATTTCTACTTGGAGGGAGGTGGAGGAGAGGGTGGAGAAAAAGAGCACTTCACATAAGAGTTCTTCAGAAGTTCTTGCCAGAGAAACCAGTAAACATATGGGCGACAAAAAGACCCCAAGGCTGTGCTGCTGTTGCCTTGAAATCAAGAGGCTGTTATGAAAAATAACATCTTTCTAGTTTCATGTTCAAAAATAAACCACGAAAACAAAATCCATTCTATTATTTTTCTTTTCTTACTTAGCAACCGTCAATCGCTTTGAAGCAAAGCTTCCCAGAAAGTTAGGTCTGTCCTTTACTGAGAAGCCATGCACCATTCTGCCCTGGTACATGAACTCAATTTAAAGATATTTTTCTGTTCACAATCTGAATTATTTTCTCACCTTGTAAGATTTGTCTACTGTCAGAGATAAACATCTAGAGTACTACTCCTATCAGTGAATTACTTGCATAGCCACTGCTGAAAATTTTGCCAATGCAATATTTCTTTATATTTAGTGAATGATTGTTTGGTTGTTTTGAAACAAGAATCATATGTGCAGACATTTTAGTGAGTTCTGCTTTGGAAAGACCATTTGGCATGGCACAGACCTACATTTGTTAACTGACCATTCCTTCAGAGTCTACCCAACAAGAGTAAAAGTAGATTCAAAGGTTTTCTTCATACTAAAGAAGAATTTGGTGCCACACATACAGTGCTTTTGCCTAGTCCTGTTAAAGCACTTCATCTTTCAAAATTGTACACATCTTTGGTTTGTTATTTAGAAGTAAATAGTACTGTAGAGTCTTATTCAGACCATAAACATATGAAAGATCATCATGTAAGAGAAAGGGAAAAAGCTGGGGGACATTATGCAAAACCAACAGTTATAAATTTAAGCAGACCTGAGGCAATGGATTAATACTGTGGCCTGTTAGACATCTCTGGAACAATACACAATATGAAACAAAGCACAAAACTCCAGCCAAAATGCATGCAAAGTGAGCAAGTTCTCCAAGAATAGCTCTAAGACCCAGCAGCACAAGTATTTTATGCCTTATGTTTAACACTCCAATGGACTTAACCCATACCTAACTGCAAAACATGCAATTTTTCCACAGTTTCTTCCAGTTCATGCCTGATGGGCATGACTAGAACAGGTAGAACAGGAACACTCATTGCCTCTACCACTCCACTCTTTTTCCTAGAGAGACTGCTCTGGTGTTAGTATGTCCACCTTTCACTTTGAAACAAACATTTAGTTCACTTTTTCTCTTGCAGCTAACAGTGATAATAGCCTAACTGCTTATTCCTATTTAAATGTCTTACGTAAATTTCCAACCATTGATGATTAGGTAACACCCATACACCACGATGACACATGCTTAGTGGAAAATTATGAAAGCAATGCAAAGAGCAAAACTATTATTTTCACATAGATGCAAAACTCTACAGTGAGACTCACAAGCACAGTCTGGTGGCAGTACAATAGCAGGGGAAAAAATAGGAGAATGCAATAATAAGAGACAATAACAATTCGCACACTTATGCTAGAGTGGATCCACCTCCTTGCTTACAAGAATTAGTAGTTAAACTCAGTCAAAGTCATATCATACCATTGGAGCAGGATCCTGACTCCATAACATGACTGAAGATAGCTGTGTATTATTTCAATAAAATGTTTTCTTCCTCATTCACACACTTTCTGTATGTATTCACATTAATAGTCCTTTTGATAAAACCCTCCAGAAAACAATTAACTTTAATAGTTCTTCTGCAGCTAAAGCAGCACAAGGAGGTGGCAAGTATGAATGAGCTTTCTACAGCAAAACTTAAGCCTTCAAAAGAATTATAAGAAAAAAAAAAGATTACAGGTTCAGCACTGCTTATGGGGTGTAATGTTTATTTGTGATAAATGTATCAAATCCCCTTAAAACTACACCCATTGAAACTTCGTATTTAGGCTGATTTGCTTTCCAAATCATATAGACAGCACAGTTGTGTACAATCTTTAAACAAGTAAAACCACAGAGAAACGCTGAGAGATTTAGGAGAAATAAAAGCATGATCAGCTAGCTTGTAATCTTCTTTTCTCTTATTCTCCTCCCTATAGCTGCATTAAATTGCCTGTTGAGAACAATAACATATTTGTGCTTTTATAGGTAAAATGATTTGTATTATGTAAAGATTTGGCTAACAGAGTAAAGATGCATTCACACTGAGCTGGATTACATGCTGTTAATAATTTTCTGGATGCTCTAGGGGACCCATAATTCTGTAGGACTACAGATTAGCATTTGAATATATGCTTTGTAATACATCTCAAAGCAGACTTTTTTAATTTACTTTTTGCCATTTTTCTAGAACCACACTAACCAGAAATGAAATCACTGAAAGAATGTTGGAGGAAAAAGTATATCACAATCAAGTTTTTATCCCCCACCCCCACACAGTATTAAGAGTACACAGAAAATCTGTCTTTTCCCAACTCCCACACCATTTCAATAGCTTTCATTAGAATGTCAGACTACCCAGAATATGTGATCAGGCTTGAAGTACTGTTCTATGCATGTTGAATAAATGGGTAACTCAGCAAGCAAACCAGAATCTGTTCTGAATAGAAGCTCAAGCTACCTACAAAGCTGGTTTTGCTGTGGGCTAGCTTCTCTTTCAGAAAGTAACCTTAAAATCCCGTATTTTATAAAATTAATAAAATCTCTCACATCACAGAGAAATATCTCTCAAAATACGCTAACATTCTTTTCTTATTGAGTATGAACTTCAGCATACACCAGAGTCCTGTATTTCTGTGTTCATGAAACACTGAACTCTCTTGCTCACCATTTGCTACACATTGAAATGCTTTGTAAACTGTGTATGTCTTTTCATAGTTTTTTTAAATACTTACTACTTCAGAACAGTCTGAAAGTATATTCTCACACAAACTCAACTGGGAAGCATACTATAGTGTTTCTTATTTAATAAATTATTTTTCTTAGCATTATAAGGTTCATCTAGCAAGTACACATTCAAGGGACAAAACATATTTTTCATGACCTTTGATCCTCAGTTATAATTAGTTGTCTGGTCCCAGTTGCTTACAGTGTAAACAAAGACTGATAAACCCACATTGGCTGCATGTATTTATTATATTACAATACAGCTGCCAACTGTCTAACCCTTCTAATAAAAAACTATTTTCTAAGGTTTATGTTTTATTGCATATATGACTCCCTTACTGGTTAGCATTTTGGAGTTGTGGAAAAGGTTATGAATTTAGAAACTGACTGCATTTATATCATATTTAAAACTTAATGCTATTTTATTAAAGACATATGGGCCTCCAAAGTACACATATTAAATGTCATGTAAGAAAAGTAGAAGTTTAAATCATGGTCAAATTCATTTTTGACGTGACTCCTGAGGCTTCCCAAGATCTGAACTATTTCTTTGTAAATCTGGCAGTTTAACCACACTCATAAATCACTTTCAAAGCATATTATTTCTTAATTTTACTGCATTAGAGAGCATTTGGCCTACACAGTGAACTGTTTGTAACCGTTATGTGAACAAAGTTGTATATTTAGTCTTACAATGAGAGGGGGAGGGGGAAGTCTTAATTTCCCAATCCTGAATTTACTTCTTATTTTAACGCAAATTATACATTTCCTAATGAAACTTGCCAGAGTGAGATATATAGGATAGTTTGCTGTATTGATGTAACAGAAAACACAGTCTCCTTCTGCTTCAAGCTCATAAATTAGAAACACAAAGGCAATTGTAATTTTATCAATTAAGCAAATATCCCACAAGTTCTTTTACAAGAAAGAATGCCTAAGGTTTTCAAGCCCCACCAAGAGCAATGAATCATCTCTGGGACAATGCACATGCGTTTACTAGGTGCCATTGTATAATGGAATTTGATACATTAGAATTGAAGCATACCTTAAACACACTTAAAAATTAAATGCACCTAAGGAGAGATTCTCTGCTGGCTAAAGCCACAAAAACCTCTACCTTCAAAACAGATCATTCACAGAACCGGACTGAAAGCAGTGCTATTTTTGAGAAATGATTGATATTTTCTTTATCAGAGAAGTACTCAATGGCAGAGTTAATTACAATTTGTATGTTTTCCTATGCATATTTTGTCCTCAGATGCTGTGAATAACAAAGATAATTTAGGACAACAATTTATTTCTTCAAACAGAACACAAATCCTCAGTCAAAAAAGTTTTTGAACTTTCTGTGCATAACCAAAGTCATCAAATCTTCAATGTTTTATGTCAGCTCCACTGTCTGCAAGACGGGAAAAATGCTCTTCAGTTAACGCTTTAAAAAAAAATTAAAAATAAAAGGTTGGTCTGTAAAGTGGATATGAAAAATTTTTTAAAAAGAAGTAAAAAAAAATAAAAAAGAAAAATCAAAGTTCAGAGAAATCACAACATGATTTTGGTGGAAGACATATTGAGAGCGTTAAAGGGTGTTTGGATCAGGATAAGTTTGTGTATCATAGAATCATAGAATAGTTAGGG
>NW_009909933.1:252-1344 GCF_000696875.1 Nestor notabilis | reverse complement strand
CATGTGTATGGCACCCCTAAGCGTTCAGGCACCCCTGTGTTACACTCAGGTAAGGTGCCTCTGGCCCTGCTTGACACATGATGACAAACCCTGCTAAAGCCCTCCTATACCTGGGCCTGGTCTCTGACCCACTGTCCTCGTGGGAGAAGCCTTTATCAGGGATGCTTTCTCCATCTGTGCTCCAAGGGATGGACACCCATGCATGGTGACCTGCATGGACTCAGATTTGCATCCTTCAGGCTGGTACTTATCCTCAAGTCAAACCTTGGAGTGCCACCACCACTTGCATGAAGGCTACCCACTCCATCCCTATGGCAAAGCATGGGCCAAGCCTTCCACCATGGCACCTTCCTCACCCTGGCATATGGCACTGCATTGGTGGCTCCTTGTCAGTGAGATGGAAGTGCTTCACCACCGGTGGCATTTCAATCCATAATGACTTTTCATTATGGCTGAATTGATGCTGCTCAGGAGCTGTTCCAGCCATCTGAGATCTGCTCTCCCTGTCACATTGCATCCATCAAAGCCTGTCCTTGCTCAAGGCTTGCCCAAGCAGGAAACATCTCCTGCTTCTCCTCTGGCCCCATGGTCCCACCACGGTCCAAGGGCAAGCAACACCATGGCCATACAAACCAGGGCTTTCCAGCAGGTGGAAGGATCCAGCTGCATCACGGTGGCATGGTGACAAGGTGATGCTAGCAGGATCCAGCCCTGGGGATGGCAACGGAGCCAGACTCTCCACTGACTGCACCCAAAAGTTACTTTTCATTTGGGAATAGCGGTGCAAAGGCAGGATCCCCAGAGCTCACCCTTTCATGGGGGGGGCTGGGAGTGGTAAACCCACTCTGTTGTGTCCTGCAGAGCCCCACACCAGCATCACCAGGAGCCGTGGTGGCTGCTGGCACTTGAGGGCTGATGGGTTTTGGATGGGGGGGAGCAAATTAGGAGGAGAGTGGCATCTGGAGCCATTGCTGAAGGCACCGGTCCCTCTGCACCCAAACTCTGCGGCTTTCCATCCCCGCTGCCTCCCTGCTGCTCCCACCACCTGGCATCTCCCAGTGGGCAGCAGGAAAGGGGATGGAGGATTTCGCT
>NW_009909933.1:0-221 GCF_000696875.1 Nestor notabilis | reverse complement strand
CCCCCCCCCCTCTGAGGAGACGCCAGCAGCAGCCGAAATGCAGGATAATAAACCAGCGGCGGCTTCCCGCATCTCACTTCCCTGCCTTGCCACAAATACCGACCGCAATAGTCCACGCAACTGACAAAATAAAGGGAAACCCCCTCAAATCCACCCTTTCCAACGGTTACTCCCCTGCTTACATTGGGCTTGCTGGGTGGCTGCTTGTGCCGGCGGTTGGG
>NW_009909932.1:292-2163 GCF_000696875.1 Nestor notabilis | reverse complement strand
CCCCTCCACCAGTCTTGCACTTCTGAGGGATGGCTCCATACCTGCAGGGCAGCGTTTTTGGGGCAGTGATGAGCGGGAACAGTGGTGGTGGCCATCGCAAGCACCACTACGTGTGCGTTTCCAAATGCTCTGCTGGAATGTGTTGCTTTTGGTGCGATCCCTTCTATTCTCACTGTCTCTCATTAGGTTTGCAAGTAGGCACTATTCTGATTCATATATCTGTAACTGTCCCAGCTGCTGCACGCCACCGCGAATGCTCCCGCGGGGACAGAGCTACGGGCGCTCCTTCACCACCGGCCAGGTACGGTCCTGGCATCACGGCTGCTGCGGGGCAGGCTGCGGCAGGGCCGTGGTGGATGTTCCGCTGAGCATCTCGTGCCCCACTCGGCCCCATCTCGCCTGCCCCAGCATCACCCGCTGCTCTCCCCAGATCAACGACGAACTCAACCACCAGTTCGAAGCCGTCTGCGAGTCGGTGTTTGGCGAGGTGGAGTCTCAGGCCGTGGAGGCGCTGGATTTGCCTGGCTGCTTCCGCATGCGGAGCCACAGCTACCTGCGGGCCATCCAGGCGGGCTGCTCCCAGGACGACGACTGCCTCTCGCTCTTCTCCATGTCGGCCCCCTCCGGGCCGTCCATCACCAGCAGCATCCTGAAGCCCAGCACTTGTGAGTCCCGGGAGGTGGTGAGGGCTTGGCCATGCGAGGGACCCCCACATCTCCCTGCCTTCACCTGGGAACAGGCCAAAGGCTGCTGATGTCCCCACTCCTGCCCCAGCCCCTGCAGCCCTGGCACAGGGTGCGAGCGTCCCGCTCACAGCTCAGCCCCGGCACACGGCATGAGCATCCTGCTCGTGGCTCAGTCCTGGTCAGGGGGCTGCTCTGTGCCCCCAGTACCCATCTGCCGTTCCCTCCATCCTTCCACTTCCATCCCCATCTCTGCCCCTTGAGGGAGCTGTGGGAGCATGGCCAATGTGGGTCTGGGGTGGTTTTCAATCTCTTTTTGGGGATAAACAGGCCAAAAAGCCCCTCTGAGCTCCAGCCTGGATCTCATCCAGCTGAGGTGCAACCCTTGAGGGTTCATGAGCCCCCTGCTGAGGGAGGAGGTGGGCACCATTCCCCCGGGGCCCCTGTTCGAGGCGGGAAATGAGCAAGTGTCTGTGTTTTCACGTGCCTTTTCATCCTGCGCCTCTCCCACAACAGCCTTCAGTTACAGAAAAGCTCCACCTCCCATCCCTCCAGGAACCAAAGCCAAACCCCTCATCTCCGTCACGGCGCAGAGCAGCACCGAGTCTGCCCATGAGAGCTACCTGCCCGGCGAGACCACGCGCAGCTCCGCCTGGTCCAAAGACTCCACGGCCCGCTGCAACTCGGCCGAGAACCTGGACACCTCCAAGATGACGTCCGTGGCCCTCGACCTGCCTCCGGTCCAGCCCCGTGCTGCTCCCAAGCCCTCCACACTCATCATCAAGGCCATTCCCGGCCGGGAGGAGCTGAGGAGCTTGGCTCGGCAGAGGAAGTGGCGTCCCTCCATCGGCGTCCAGGTGGGATTTGCTCTTCCCTGTGGGCTCCAAGCTGGCTCCGAGCCTGCCTGAGTGGTAATGGTGATAGTGAGCCGCTGTACCAGCGCTCTCCCTCTGTCCCTCGTCAGGTTGAGGCCATCTCCGACTCGGATACGGAGAGCCGGAGCCAGAGGGAGTTCCACTCCATTGGGGTGCAGGTGGAGGAGGACAAAAGGTACCACACAACCGGGCTGGGCTGAGACCTGCCGCACTCGCTGCACCAGGTGTCCCTGAGCAACACGCTCCACCACTGCCCCGCAGCAGCTTTTCATTCTGTCCTCTGGCTGAGCCCCCCAGAGCTCAGCACTGTCCC
>NW_009909932.1:0-217 GCF_000696875.1 Nestor notabilis | reverse complement strand
GGCGAGCCTGCTCCCCTCCCTGCGCTTGGGTCCCTTCTGCTGGGGCTCAGCCCTGGACTTTGAGCCCAGCCCAGGTGCATATGAAACCTTTGGGCTTTTCTGCAGCTAAACATGATGTTTTGGCTGGGTTGGGAATGCCGTGTGGCGGGACCTGCATGGCCTGCAGGAGGGGAGCTCCTGCAATGTGCCCACGCAGCCTGGTGCATGCTCCTCCATC
>NW_009909931.1:0-68539 GCF_000696875.1 Nestor notabilis | reverse complement strand
TTTTTTTTTTGTGTCATTCCCCTTATTAGTCCCTTCTGAAAACCCTTTTGCTGCATACAGCACAGAAGGACTTGCGGATATCCTGTTCAACTGGAACCTTTGGGTGGAGCAACACTGTTGGCAGCAGTGCCTCCTGTTTTCTCTCCTCCTTTAGGCGTAGTCCATCTCTGATTATCTACAAGTCTTTGTATCTATCTATCACTGCTATTCCTAAACTCTGGCATTGCTCATCTGCAGATGACTTACATACATGCCACTGTTGGCTCCTCAGTGTCCTGCTGCACAACCCTTCTAACCAGAAAGTCAGGCACGGTTTGACCTTACTTCACCACTTTAGGGACACTAGGAACCAGTGTATTGCTCCCCCACTCCCTTGATATACAGGCTGGAGGAAAGAAGAACACTGGGGAGAGGACAGCTTCTGAGATACAGAAACTATCTGATAGGCATACCCACAGGTGTGCCTGTTGCTGGTACTTGAGGGGCTGCGGTGATCAGAAAATCCCAATGAAGCTTTCTGCACTTCTGACTTTACATGTTCTTTCTCTCCAGGACTATCCGTTAGCTTGCTCTGTGCCTGATGTTCTCCATATCTCAGGCTTCTTCAGCAAGCCCTCCTCCCACCTTCATGCACTTTTCCTCTACTCTGAATCACAGAATGACTGAGGTTAGAAGGGACCTCTGGAGGTCATCATGTCCATCCCCCCTGCTCAAGCACAGTCACCTAGAGCAGGTTGTCCAGGACTATGTCCAGGTGGCTTTTGAGTATCAACAAGCTATCACAAATATCTTCTTTACAGCTACCTTTCAGGTGTTTAAGTGCATTGGTGAGATTCCCCTTGGAGCCATCTCTCCTCCAGGCTGAACACTCCCACCTCTCTCAGCCTTTCCTCACGTGAGAGATGTTCTAGTCCCTTAAACATCTTCGTGGCCCTTTACTGGACACTGTTCAGTAAGTCCACATCTCTCTTGTACTGGGAACTCCAGAAATGGACAGCGTTCTCCAGGTGTGGCCTCACCAGTGCTCAATAGAAGGGAATGATAACCTCTCTTGACCTGCTTTTTGTCTCTCTCTCCTTCCCTGTTATGCACAGTCCCTCGTCTATGATCTGCCTTTCTCTCATTATCTTTGTGTCTATTTAAATCCTTAAAGACATTTGTAGAACTAGTATGCTGCAGAACAACTTTCATGCTTTTTGAATTTTGTAAATTCTTCACAAACCTTGTCACCCATCAGACACAAGAATTTCATATGCAACAGTTTTTCTGACCCTTTGTCACAATCGTCATTAAAAACAACCAGAAACAAAATTATATTCCCAACAGACTTTTTAACATGAACAACTTCTCCTTTTCCTAAGTTCTTCTTCATTGGCTTTACCAAACAAACAAATAGGTAACAATGATGATGCAATCTAACCACTTTAACAAATACACTTTTTTTCTCAAAGATGCATACGTATAGCAACAGCTACGTCTTTACCAGTATATCCAGAACATGAAGATATGCATTATGGATGTCCACTTTCACAGACGATAACTAGAATTAGAAGCATTTGACTGATTTCTAATGAATATTGGGAGGTAATATGCATACTATTTCCAAATAATTATACACTCTACTTATTACTGTACTATTACTGCAGTAGCACCTAGAAGGGTCCTTATGCCAAATACAGGCAATGAAAAAACAGAAGCCCCTACTGAAAAACCTTAGAAACAAGACTGTGAGAGATGACAGGAGAATACAAATAATAAGCAGTAAGACAACATGTCAGCAGTGCTGCTGTTAATACTAGGCAGAGCATATCAACTGTTTAGTCTTAGCACATATTTTTGGACTAGCAAACTACCTTGAAAAGCATCATATACTAATTTTGTTTTGTGTAAAACAGCTGTATTGATGTGTAAAGTACCTGCATTAATTAAAAAGTACTGAACATTGAAAGAATTGTAGTATTAATCTCAGTTGGTTAAGTATAGTGACATTTAAGCATAAATCCATAGCATTTAAAGCCACAGTCACTACTGTATGCTGGCAGTTCTCCACTCTAATTAATTCACAGGTCTTCCAAAGAAAGACTATGAAAAAAAAAAAGAGTTTTAAAATAATAAATAAATAATAAATAGAAAAATGGGTTAAATATATCAAATATCATTTATTATTAGATAGATTAAGATTAAATCGTAATTAGGCAAAAATATTTATGTAGATTAGACATCATAGCAGACCAATTGTGTATCTAACATCTAAGCTACGTAGAAGCATTTTGTGAGCTCACAACATGGGAATATTCAGATCATGTCTAACACAGCATGTTTCACAACATAAAGTTGTGGAGTTTTGAATGTATCAGTAGAGCCTTTCAATGCACCTAGATGAGGCACAATTGTGTAAGAGGCTGTACAGACAAAGTGTATTTTTTGTGCTGCTGTAAGTAACTTTTGACTTGGAATCTGCCATTACAAATTTTACCATTACTTATTTATCTTAAAATATACCTATAACTAGCATAGCCCTAAAAATACTCTATACAGGTTAAACATTAGAGAAGTAGAGATCTTACAAATAACCTAACTGTTTAAAGCAAAAAATTAAAAAAAATACTGCAATTAACTTTCACCAGAGTCTTCCGATTTCTTTCGGGAAGGCCATTGACATAATTTTTTGTCTGTCCTCCTTGTTTTCTTTTTGCTCACTGATGCAACAAATGAATTTTGGGAATTCATCCTTTATTTCAGTCTTTTTAGGCCAGCAGATTCTGCATATTTTCTCAGTTTGAAAGCATCAAAAAAACCCGCAACTAAAGTAAGGGAGAGTAGAGACGTTTTAAAACTGCAAGAAGTTGCAGAATAAACGTTATAAAATTACTACTCACTCTTACTACTTTATAGCCTTTCTTAAATCAGAAAAGCTTTAAAAAAGTCAAACATTCTAGAAAGTTTCAGAAGAAGAAAACTAAAGTGAAGAGAGTAACACAGGAAAAAAAAGGAGAAGAGATGAAAGTAAAGGATGGAAAACAAGCTCACATACTTCTGACAATATTCACCTTTTACACTAAGTGACACAAAGCAAAATATAAAGGAAACAAGATATCTAAATGTAGAAAACTCAAAATATTTGAAAAATATTGTATGAAACAAACTTACAAACTGTCCATTATCTATCTTTTTAGAAGAGAAACAACTTCTAAATTTATATTTGTTTTCCCCTCCAATGTTTTGATCACATTTATAAATAAATACCTCCTGCCAGTGTCTCAAAACTCTGTGTCCTTTGTTCCCCATCTCTTACAAGATAAATGGAGATAACTCTTTACCAAGTGCAGGTTCCATGTAAAACTCTCATTTTGATGGCAGATGAAAGAGAGAAAATGTGTAGAAAACAGTAGTTGAATGTAACAGGCCCTGATACAACCTGGGTTTGAAACAAATAACCATGAACAAACAAGTGTAGAATGATTGCTACCAGGAGGTCCTGGAATGTCATTTAACAAGTTACATATCTCTCCCTCTGTTCCTAAGAAGGGCTCTGGTGCAGTTGGTATTAGCTGGGTGGCTACTCAGGTGTGAGGAATTTCAGACCAGCTACTCCATCTTGGCTGGATAAATAGGTATCTACTTTTTGATGTATATTCAAACAAGAACAGCAACAAAATAACTTCACTGAAAAGTGCCAGACCAGTTCTCTGTTAAAAGCATCTTGTCTGTAATAGGGTAGAATTCCATCCTATCATGATCAGATAACCCTCACTTTGATCCTTAAAGTATCTTTACCAAGGTTGTTATTTACAGCTACCATAAACCTGACCCAAAAACTTGCAGACAGCCTTGAGCTACAAGTCTAGCCATGCTATAAGATAACCTGCTTCCCCAGATTTGCCCTGTGGCAGAAGCCTAGACAGCAAGTATTCAGAGGCATTAAAGTACAGCTAAAACAGCTTTACCTTGAAAGGCAAACTCTTTGGTTACTCCTAAGAGTTTTCTAAATGGTATTTGGACTCCCAGGAGGTTCCATTTTCAATCATTTCTTTTGACTGAAGTGTCAAAGGTGGAAACTCCCCAAAGGGTGTCTTGATACCAATCTCATAACACCCTCCAGAAATGGTTGCCATATCAGTATCTGGGAAAGACAAGGTTAAGTTCATCATCACTGTAACTCCAGGCACTTGTAAATATATATCCTTGCAATAACTTGACTGTTAATATCTGGATTAACCACATGAACATAACTTTGCACAAATGGATGCTGTGAGCATAACATTAGAGCCAAAGGGTGCCGTGCATATCATGCGTTCCCCTTTCACGTGTAAGGTGTGCATACGCATGAGTAGTGTGTAAAAATGATGTGAGGGCTCAGCAGTAGATTTAAAAGGAAGTTAGTATCTAGTCTGGATAGCCCAGTCTGAGGTTTCAGTCATGCAGAAGGAGATTGAAGGCGGTATGTTTAGATACAGCCAGAAATTTTAAGAGGGATATTCACACTCCATAGCAAAGATTAGATGAGTATGCATTTGCCTGGAAAACACCAGAGGCAAGAGGGAATCTTCCAGACCCTGCACAAGTCCATCCCTGCCTACACCCCCGCTCTTAATTCCTCCTATTCTTCATTTCCAGTATTATGCCAGTGCCTCTGGCACTATGGCTTCCTCGGTAACTCCCTGTGCCTCCACTTCCCGCCTGTTCCATGTGCATGAAACTCCTTCTAGCTCATGGATAGGGAAAGGCAGACACCCTCTTTTCATCCTAATCCCTTATGAAACACACACCGCCTTTTACTGAGCTTGACAATGCAATCAGAAATGGTGCTACACAACCAGTAAAAATAATTATCAAGCTTTGATGATCATTCAGGATGGGTTTTATGTGTTTTCTCTCTCCATTTACACAGTAAGCCTTATAAGACTGAATTTAATTTTTTCTGCTTGCTATGAGCATTCAAAATATCTCATCAATAAAAATATCCAAAGAAGAGCTGCTATCATGTTTAAGCCCAGTCTTGCCTCTGCAGAATTTTATGCTGTTCAGACTCTATGCAGTGTCACAACAATAATTAAATTTGCACAAAACCCTTCACCCTCAAAGAGTGACAAAGTGCCTTCAAAGTTTAAAAGAATTGAAATACAGGCTCCTGTTTACATGAATGGAAAATCATTACCCCATCCTTAAAATCCAGTCACAAAAGTAGCGATGAGGGCGGGGGGCTGTCTCAGGATACATGCAGCAACCATCTCATCGTGCTTTTAGAACGAGCCAGGCAGGAGTCTCAGAAGAAATCTGCCTTCCCTGATGCAAATTCTCTCTGCAGCATGACCATATGCTAGTGCCATCTAGTAGCCACCCAAGAGAGCCACAACACCAAAGACAATTTTTTTTTTTTGCCTCCTCGCTTTTGCAGCTCCTAAAACACATCCTGTCTTCCTTCCTCTTTTATTTCAAATCTCTTTTTCAATTCAAGGTCCAATCCTCCCACCTAAGACACGTAGGAGTCACCTTCCAAGAGCTGTGAAGTATCAAGTCATCAGCTGCAGGCTGTTGTCATTAGTAGCATCCTCACCTCTATATTGCCTCTTTTGGGGATTTTTGAGTCACTCAGGGACGAACACAGCTCCTGAGCATCTCTCCTTTGGCATCTCAGCTCTTCTAGGACAGAGTTTGGCAGTGACACACAACTGGCAGAGTTCCTAACATAGTTTCCTCTAGTACTTAAAAGAGCTTTCAGGCTAGTGTATAACTCAAACCTGACTTTCACATGTTGTTGGCTAGATCCTGCTTTCCCCACTTTCCTTGGCCAAGTTGTAATATGTTCATTACCTACAAGAGAAGTTAAACGAAATGGGAAAAAGGCAATTATTTTGAAGGGTTTTTTTTCTATTATACAACATGATGTGCCATTTTCCCTGGTAAGGAAACTTCCTCATGTAACAAACAGCTCATAACTGAGTAAATGTCTGTTCATGTTACATTGCCTCACTACAGTACAAACGAGATTTTTTTGTGATTATATTTATGAGGGAAGAAAGTAGCTAAGAGGGGTCTTTTTATCTCAACAAGAATTAGCTTTTAATCAGCCCTTCAGTTAATAAAATATAACATTGTTTCAAGATCCTGTGTTGTTGTTCCAAGCCCTTTTACCAAAACAGCTTTTTTCATCCAATTGCTGATGACCTTTTACAGAATAGGCTGAACTGGAATTCCTTTTATGCTGGAGAGCAGAATCACATTAACCCTATCAGGCTGACAGAATCATCTTTCAAGCAAGGCCAAGTAACATATCTTTCTTTTTTTTTCTTTCTTCCTTGCATTCTTGACTGTTGCAAAAAAACGTCTTCAACTACGTCATAGAAAGGCTGTGGTCTTGTAATGAAAAATCTACCATCCTTACAAACTCTGAAGCAAATGTGCTGTGATGATACCTGAAAGGAACCTGCAGTGAAGAAACCTGACAGAGAAAAAGCAGGGGACGGAGAGAGATGAAGAGAAAATGGGACATGATTCCCAGGTTGCCAGCAGGGTGGAGGCAACATCTGAGAGGACAGGGAGGTAGCTGGCTCATCTGGGACTGCCTTGTTGCTCTGTAATATGGCCCTGTTTTGTAAAGTAAGGAGCCAATCCATCCAGTCACCAGGGCTGGGATTCCCCATGAAAAACGTGGCCACATGGTTGGCAAGGGAGGGGTGGAGGATGAGGCAAGAGTTTTGTCAAAATCACTCCTCCACATCTCAGTGTGGGATGAGTCTTCCAAGATACAGAGCCGTTCTCCAAAGTACCAAATGCCCTGAGCTAAAATCAGCCCAATTAAAAAGAGTTGGCAATTTAATGGATGAAACTCTTTGCCAACTGGTATTTAAACAGCTGGAATGAAAGATATAGTGTGAGAGTGTATTCTCTCCTGGAGATAAAAAAGACCTACCCTACCAACGAAATAAATAAACTCAAATCTGCACACTATGCAAGGCAAAATGTCTAGACAGAACAAAAGGAATTGTACTCATGAAATCAGGACCAGATCCAAACCCACTGATTGCCTTGGCATTTCTACTTAGATCTGAATTGGTCAAAATCAGGTCAAAATCCCTTAAAATACAGTTTAGTGCATTGGCAGACAAATCATTTTAACCAAAAAGCCCACTGGGGCAATATAATGCAAAATATGAATGTTACTCTCATGTTTATAATTTCTGCTGTCATCTAGTTGCCATAAATAGAACTTCATTAAAACTTCAATACATTATTTAGTTAGTGTATTCTTTATACATATTTTGAAACCAAATCAAGCTAATTTGTGCCATCTACTGGTAAACCAAGGCTTTCCAAATCCTAAGTCCTTTACTGCAGCGTTAGTTTATTTTAAATTTCTTTCAGTTTATTTTAAAACTGCTTCAGTTTATTATTCACCCTATGCAAATGTGTTAGTTCATTGCAAGAAATCTCATCTATGCCCTGTCTGATAAAGAAGACCGTTCACATTTTCTCAGGATGATCAACATCATATAGGACAAATTAATTCATGAGCAGCTTTAGTTAGAATGGTATTATTATGATTCTATTAAAAAATCTCAAAGATATAGTTTTAAACTAAAACTTTCATGTAGTAATTTTGGATAGTGGGTTAAGACCTATTTTTTAGTTTGCACTGTCTTTCTGCTTATGAACTGCAGTGTTCATATTGTGACAATTGCAGGTATGCTCTTTCACATCTGAGTTACCAGTTAAATCTGGAACCACTATTCTGAACCAAGGTGTTCACAGCAGAGTTAAGACGCTAGTACGATTTCACACTGGCATACTGCAGTCAAACCTTGCTACACGGAGTCAAGAAGGCTGAAGTCAAACCATGACCAGCTTGCTCAGAGAAGGGAATCCCTGGAGAATGGAGACAGTTTTATAGGAGAAAAACCCAAAGGATCTAGCTTGAATCATGTAGCAGAACGTATAAATGGACAGACTTTCTGCTGCATTAAGGGACTGAAGTTAAGGAGAAAGAACATACTATTTTTCAGCTTCAGGACAGTGCTGGCAAAAGAACAAATGGGCGTCAGCTGGCCATGAATATATTTAGGTTGGAAATTAGAAGGCTTCTAACCATCAGAAGAAAGAGGTTCTGTGACAGCCAGCCAAGGGGAATGGTGGGGGCAAACAATCTAACTAGTTTTAAGATAGATCTTGGTAACTTAATGAAAGGGATTATGAAACATGGATGCCTACAGCAGTAGAAAACTGGATTTGATGACCCAGGCAATCCCTTCTAGTCCTCTGTTCCCACATTTCCCAGAATGTTCCTTTGACTTCAACATGGTGCCCAGCTTCTGACAGCAGTAGATTTAGCTGCCTGTCAGGACGCTCCAAATTGCCAAATAGTTCTGTCAATCCAAAACCCTCTCATTAGTTGGGATGTGATTTGGTAGGAGTGGCCAATTGTGTTTTGTTTCTAAATCCTATGTTGCATCTGTCAGATCTGCCTTCTGAAGCTTTTAAACATAGTTTGCATTCATTTTTATTGTAGGCTGCAGGCAACTGGTGAATTAAAAGTGAACTAAGCAAAACCAGCCATTTTTAAGTACAATAGCCAAGGGATCAACTAAGATGTAATTATCTGTCATGTTTAACAAAATCACCACAACAGAAAAAAAGGGAGTGGGGAAGTCACCATAAGTACGATTTGCAATGTCAGTAACTTAGTAAAAGAAGACGATTTATTTCTAAGTGACTTCATGGTGCTTTTAATTTCGGTATGCTTCAATATAAATGAGACACTAAAAAGGCTAATGGGTTGGAGACATAACCCAGTGTCTGCAGACATTGGAGATTTGGTGTTAACTGCCAAAGATGTGGTTGGGGGGAGGGGAGGGGCTTTTCTGAGCCCCCAAACTTCCAGCTGTAATTCTCAGAATCAGCAAACACTTGCTGACTTCTGAATAAAAGAAAAAGCCCAAAGTCTCTCAAACTGAGCACTCAAAATCGAAAATCCTTTTTGAAAACTCAGTTCTGAAGTAAACATACAATTAAGTCTATCAGCTGATACCTTTAAGAACAACCCTCTACCTTTCTCTTTCTGGTTACCATTACACCCTCCCCAGCTGCTGCAGAGACAATTTGAGTATAATAAAGTAGCAGTACAGTGCTCAGGAAGTGATATGGAAGTGTGCGTGCCTGTGAGTCCATGTACAAAGGGCAGAGGAAAAGTGACACATGCAGCTCCCCAGGCACCTTGCTGGAATTCTGCACCTCCTGCTGCCTGTGATTAAGCACACAGCAAAAGGTTTTTACAAGGATCCTCTGAGAACAATTTCATTTTGTTTTCCTGAAGTAGGAAAATGTCAAAGTTCTTGAACTATTTTGTCCAGATGTCCAAGTGAATCATATTTAAATCTGAAAAAGTGGAAATAGAAGAAAGCCAGCCTAATACACTTTCAAATTATATTAACTGATCTTCCCCTTTTTGGAAGGATTTGCTGTTTGGAAACATTTAGCCTGGCTGGACTCTATTTGACAGCCAGAAAATATAGAAAGAACAATCAATCAGACATTTCACAAAAACATTCCTCTGGTGTGTCCAGCTGTATTTTCCATACAGAGTGGAATTGTTTGGAAAAGAAGAAAACTGGCTCTAGAGGATGTCCTCTGCCAGTAACTTTCTGTCACACAGATATGTAAACTTACTGTTTATCTGAGTAAGGTGAGTGGGGCCAAGAAAGGCCCACTGAGCTTAGTGGAAAAATTACTGCAAGCAGAATTTGGACCCTAACGTTACCTTTTTGCCTAAAGGTGAAGCCACCCCCAGGCAATAAAAGGAATGAACACATTAATGCTGAGCTGTTCTTAGCCTCTGGGGAACACTCCGGAGAAACAATACAGACATATCTTTCTTTTTTTGATTAGTTAGTTCTTCCGTCCACTACACAAACTGCAAAAAGCTTAAAAATCTCAGCATTCCTTCCTTCTGGGTTTCTACTTCCAGCCCTTCAGACTCCACGAAGGAGGTGCTGCTAGGAAATATACTGTAGGCAACAACCAGGCTGTAAGAGTGCTCCCAAATGGGTTTTCGAAAAGGTTCTGTAACTTTGCCTGTTTCTATCAATGCAGGCATACAGTATGCCACTACTGTATAGCCATTGATTACATACAGTATGTCCTGAAGCAAGCTCTAAACTTTTCACATTGGCCTATATCATTATCTAAATCACACATAACAATTTCTACTGATGTACTGCTTCTTCAGATGGCCTCCCCAGAAAAATCAGATCTTACTATTATTAGTTTGTATTGCTAACTCATATTTTAGATGGCGACAATATCAGCATCTGCTTGGGTTTTTTTAAGTCGTTACTTAGGAATTAATAAAATCTTTTCTCCAGACTGCTCCCTACTTCTTACCCTTAAAAAATTAACAAACAACAACCAAGTGGGGAAACAAGACCACACTGCAGCATGCTCAAATTTAAATACTAACAGATATGAAACTATTTCAAGACTGAGCTGAATAAGCCATGTGGTTAAGATTCTGGTCTTTCTGATGGCAGCAGGAGCTATGCCACTTCCTTGAACAGCTTCATGATTTCAAGTATAAGATGTCTTATTCCCATTGCTATAGTCTGCACCTTTTCTTCTTTGCCGGACCACTGATTCTCCTCTTTTTTCTCCCTTCAGGAATTGTTTCCTTCTATACTAAACATTCTGAAGGATATTTTTTTAATTGAAAATACTTTCAGTGATGAGATTCTGGAAAATACTTCCCCTATTTCATTTTGGATTTACATATTGGATTTTGTGACACTAACATCCAAACATTTTATGATGTCATTCTCAGCTTCATTTGGTTTTTCTTCCACATCTTAGATGTTGCTGATACTGGGTGGTTTTCTTGGTATTTAGTACTACAGTAACCTAGAAGACTGATTGCACCATTTGCAAAATGGTTTGTGCCAGAGATGCTTGCACATCTGTAGATCTCATGATTTGCAAAATCAATAAAGGAAATATACAGCTGTGATCTCCCTATATTTTGAATGCAGGAATTTTAACTTAAGCTAGGGTAATTGCTAGTTAATACATATTTAAACCATTAGTTTCACTCCCACGCTACGATCACACTAACAGCAGCTTCTCATTTTATAGCTTGCTTGCTTTTTTTACTTCCATGGAATTGCAAAAACCAGCCAAAGTGCATGTTGGTTTTCTTCTTTTTGGTTATGAAACTCAAGAAGTTGCATTTCATAGATGGTTTTCTGATGAGTCAGATGTTAACTTCACATTTCTTTATTCCACTACTAAATCAGATTTTACAACTAATTCAATAACATTTCTTTGCACTTCAGATATTAAGACCCTGTAATTTTGGGGCACAGACAAAGGATCAAAAGCAATTGGGTTATCCCAGTTTAACAACTTACCACTTAGCTATGCTACCTGATCTTGTTCTCCTAACCTTTTGCATATGTTAGGAAAAACATGGTAGCTTAAATCTTATCAACAGCAATTCTGGACACTTGCTTTTTCCGTTCTTCATCTTAAAAACAAAACACAGATTCTGGAAAATCACAAAATGAGAGGAGAAAATATAAAGAGAATGCTGCAATTATAAACCAGGCAAACTGCTCAGTAGCAGTGAGTATAGTAGGGGTATGCCTACAGAGAGTACCCACTTCCTTCCAGGAGACACAAACTTCCTAACACAAAGGAAGCATCCATTCCACATGATACATATTCTGCCCCTTTGCCACCATAATTGTTGAGTGCAACCACAGTCTTGTTTCAGAAAGATGGTGCTCCAAGACCAAGCACAATGAAGATGCTAAGGTACTTATGAACATTATGAAATATTGACTGCATAATATCAGCACTTCCGATGGGAGCAGGTTATATTGGAAATAGTTTCATGGGCAATCCCCTCTTTTAGCATTTTCTTAGTTTAGACAATATGCATGCAGAGTAGAAAAACCCTCTAAATAACAGCTCCATAGATACAGGTTAAAAATTTCCTTGAACATATTCTATCTATCAGGGACTGTCTGTACTTGTAAGTATATAAAGCAGCTGTTTTATGTGTACATGAAGCAACAGTGACTGTGAATTCATGGAAGTCAGTGGATTCCTGTCAGTGAGAGGTTTGCTTGATGGCACCTTCCATCCATTTAATATGGACCTGAAAGTTAGCTACATTCTATGGCTTTACATGGGAACATGTAAGGCCCTGATTTAAATGGGCAGAAATCCAGCTGGAATGCGAAGATGTGGTGAGGCTGTTCAGCACGTGGAGTAGAAAAACTTGATAAAGTAAGGGTCCCACTTCCAAGTACATATTACATATTGTAATAATCATATTGATTTGAATGGACCTGCTGAATAGGTGAGTCAAAACTTCCGGATCAGGCTCCAGATAATTAATTTCTGGTAATTCTGTTTGGCAGGCACAGCTGATCACCAGCCAAATACATAAGCAGCAGCAATTCACTGGGGGTTGAGGGGGAGAGGTGAAGAGTCCTAATTAGGCAGAGAAAGTGCTTTTATGCCAGAATTGTAGATTTACATAATGTTCAGTCAGCACTAAAGTAGAAAGCACTCATACTGTAGTGTGCTATTTGGAGTGGTGTGCTGAGCTGCAGCCACCTCCCCCTGCCGTCACAGTATCTGCACAGTGTTTGCAATCACCAGTTCAAAGCACATAGGGCACACAGCACTCCCAGCTAGACAGGCTGAAAAACCAGATACGGCTGGGAGCTTGATGACTGAGTTCTCTTCAGCGGGTTTCGCCACTGGAGAAATCCTGCTGCTGCACACTTCTGCACAGTAAGGAGTGAAATTTAGCACCCCACAAAAGCATACCCTATGTGAGTAAAAATACTTCAGTGATAATACTGGTATCTTCATTCAGGCCAGCAAAAAAATCAGTGGTGAGGAAAACAGAATGGGAATCCAAAGCTTACCTGGGAGACTAACTGCTCCAAATGGAGGAATTTTATTGATAGCATCACATTAAACATCACATTACACAATGACTTTCTTGAATCTTGACACTGATGGATGGAAAATATGACAGATTTTCTTTCTGCCTATCAACAAGTCTAAAACTCACAAAAAGCCAGCGGAGAACTGTCTTTGTTTCTATCAAGTGCATGTAAAAAGTCAACAGCATGAATATATGAAATGATGGCATGGTATTATTTACTTTCACTCACCTTGAAATCTATGTTTGAAAGATGCATTAATGTCCATCCAAAGACCTGATTTTAAGGAAAGGTGGTTTTTTCCATTTATTTCCCATTTTCTCCCATACGTACATGCATTTTGAGACCACTCATGGTCCCTTTTTTCAGCATAGGGACAAAATAGAAAGAAGGTAGAAACACTTCCACTTATTGCTATAGATACGTAAAATCTGACAACAGGGCTTTGGAGCAAAATTTCACTCACAGTTTCACCCAAGAAGCTACTTTTACCTTAAGAGAAATTATGGAAGTATAACTCAGAGCAAACTTTAGCCACAGGTTAGCAGTGAGACTCCATTTACGGGAGTCCTTTCCTCAGCATTCAAGACCTCCTTATGGTTTCTGGAAGAACTTGCATTGTGCAGTTGTTAGACAAATGACACAGGTACAGAAAGTACCTGCTATGGTGGAAGACACAGTATAGCAGGTTTCTGATGTATTTTTCAGTACACTATAGTCAACAAAGACCATGCAAAATTTATCACCTATCAATCACCCTCATTTTCTTCATGTTTGTAAAATCTCGTATCAGAAAACAGAAGGAACACTGCCCTGCCCAGAGACACATTTATTCCAACAATCAGGAACTCCTGCCTAATATAGATTTTGTGCCTCTATAGCATTTCCACCTTCCCTTATGTGCAACTTAGGGTTATTTCCATTAAGTCACGTAAATGTTTTGAGGTTTAATTCACATGTGTTTCTAAGGAGCAGACAGCCGTGGAGAGACTGTTTTGTGTAATGACAACAGCACAGAGCGGAGCAGTGATTGCCAGCAGGAAATGCAAGTTGACAGGCTTCTACAAATGGCAGCACTTAAAAGAAGTGGGCAGTTAGTTTTGCGTTTGCATTCCCTGTGCCAAGAAGATGAGGGAAAAGTGTCTCCTGAGAAAGGGTGGGAAATGCAACTACTCACATCTTGCTACACAGGTCCAGTGCCATCAGGCTCAATTCTCTCAGCACTGGCCAGACAGGAAGACTATCTCTTCGCATACTTGGTACACCTCCTCTAGTCATTGTTAGCTATGCTTCTGGCTTGCCACCATAGAAGTACAAGAAAAGCTGACAGACCATACTGAGGTCTCAAGCCAGTATCTGAAGGCAGCCAGAATCTAGCCCATCATTTTCATATCCACAAGGCAGAAGCAAAGGACCTGAATTCTGGACAACAGAGCTTTTACGGATGCACAAGGAAAAGTTGGTGTACAAGTGAAAAATGGAGGGGCAAAGGACAGCATGGATTTCTGGCACATAAAATTTTTCTTTTAACTGTAAGTGGATCTATATGCATTGAGACTCATGTGGGGTTTGGAACCAAAGAGATAAATATAAAGCAAATTTTGCAGAACTGAAATGTAGGTCAAAAGAAATTGCTGTCAGGGAAATACATAGATCAGAAGCCCATCAGCAACTTTCCTGCATTAGCGATCCAGAGGCTACTTAGTAGCTGCCAACAAAAGGGTTGGTGGGAGTTTGCCAGAGCGCCACATGTTGCTGGAAAAAATCTTTCACAACTGTGCTTGGCATGTATGTCTGGGACTGCCAGGGAGCAAGAGAGACTAGCGAAACTGCACACTTTTCATTGACAACAATTAGTATGAATGCACTTAAAATTAGGAATGTGAATGCAAGCTACCAGCAGCTCTGCACTTCGTCTGTACGCACCTCTGTCTATAGTTCAAGCACTGTCAGGGTAACACCCAAGGAAATGAACTGAGAGGTACACAAGAAACTAGAACTCACACCAAGTTAGGTGACACAGCAGTGCCAGATCCCCAGCCTCCCTCTTTGAGAAACATGTGGTCTTGTGTTTCAGATGGGAACTGGCAAATAGTGATAAGGACCTGCAATTGTTGCTGTGTGAAAACATTTTCTCTGCTGGTATCCTGAAAGGACACTGACTTATAATGCAGACTTGAGGCTTCTGGCCATCATGAGCTCCCACAGACACAGGCATGTTTTCAGAAGTGAGCACATGTTGGCCGTCATCCAGGGACCAACCTAAGCCTCGTTCTTAGTGAAGGGTCACACAGAGTATAGATGTAAGCAGATGTTCCAGCCATGGACAGAAAAATGGGCTTTTTTCATCATATGAAATTGGAATGAAGAGTTACTTCTAGGCAGTTGTATCCCCCAAACTATGCAATAGTTTGAAATAACCCATTTTAAATGTCTGAAATACCAAGAACATTCTACATCACTCAGTTTTATTCCTTTGGTGCTACATGAAAGAACTGTGTCCACAGGTGACAGGTGATATTCCTGTAGCAGTTACTCTGTTAACATTCCCTAACACGGATGGAAATAAGCATATCCAAAATACTTTTCAAGTAAGCAACACAATAGTTTCAGTTATAATGAAGACTCATAACCTGTTCCTCGGATACAGAGGTTTAATGGGAATCACATGATATAAATGTTGCTATAGACTTAAAATCCTTGACATACACATAGTGAATCATAGGTCATTAGAACAGAACAGAAGACTGTAGATTAGATCACTGGGGAAAAAAAAAAAAAAACCAACAAAAAAAAACAAGACAAAGCAAAGACCACCTATATGAGGTGTATATACAACATTTTCAAACGAACTTAATAGGAAAAATCTTTTTGGCTGTCTCACAAGCAAAGCAAATTGAAACTGTAACAGGATATTCCGTTTCTTACACTTGTCATGACACTTTGCACATTGAAAGACTAGAATACGGTAATTTCTCTGCCTAGACAGAACAACTTCCACTATTTCTAAGAGGAAACAGTCATTTCAGGTCCCCATCTCAAGAACATCAATCTCCAAAACCTTTCTCCAAAACAAATTATTCGTGCATGCCATTCAATCAACAGTACCCATTTTTCTTGCAGAATGTTCCAGACATGACTTCCAGGTTCCAGCTGCCCTCTTCCTGTTGGAAAAAGCTGAAGTCTCTTCTACCTTTTGGAAAGAAATTGCTTCAGAACAGATTAGTAGGTTCTGGAAATCGTCTCAAGAGAGTCCTGAATGTTTCCTGGTTCTTTAGACTGTACTCACAACGGGTGCCAAGTCTTCACTCAGAAATTGCTAAAGAACACTCTCAAAGAAGGCCATAAGCAACTATTCCAGGAACCGTATGAGCACAGATCCAAGTACATTATAATACTTCCAAATAATGAAATTATTGTTATTCGTCTTTACTCATGCTCTCGCTTAAAGACCAGCATAACAGTCAAGATTCAGGGGGTGCCTGGCCTTAAGCTTGAATGTCTTTAAAAACTAGTCTCATTTCAGATGATTGCTATTACCAGTTATTTCAAATGATTACCATGAAATAAGGTGCCAAATGGATACCAGGAGATGCTTTAGTACAATTACATACCTAATAATCCACATGCTTTACTAAGCTTGCTGAAGGTTGGAAAGTAGATACAAAAATGAGCCCATTTCTTTTCAAAGTTTCCAGGGCCTTTCTTCTAACTGAGCAGATATTACCACTAAACTATTTCAGCTGTAATATTTGATATGAAGGAGGACATACATACCAGAAAACGTGGAATCTGTTTAAACCCACAAATGGTAAAGGCCAGTCACAGTACAATAGGCAATGGCTTCTAATTGTCACCATGCTGAAGGGAACACTCACACTGATGACCTCACTTTTAATTTAAAATAACCAGATCTATGAAATGCAACTTTGCATTCTGTTAAACACACTGTTCTCATCTGGAGCATTCTAGCCTGACTTAATTGCCTGGCTGAGGAATTCAGTGTGATATTTCCCAGACCCATGCAATGGGACTTTCTCCCCCGTAAGCACTTCTATGACTAAATTGCAGAAATCAACCAAAGACCCTTCGCTGTCAAGCACTTGCATACCTGCACTAGTATCACTTATACTAGTAGGACTTGGCTTTCTGATAATACTTTGCCCTTGGTCTAAGCTAGAAAAAAGGTTTTGAAGCACAAGAATGGAATTTAGAAATATAAATCTTTGCATCAATGATTACGGATCATTAAATCCTTAAAAAGTAAAAAATAAGAGTGGCAATAACTGCATTTTTCATGTTTAAAGCATATCATAGTGTCAACATTTTTAGCTGCTGAAACATCAGCTACAGCAGACAAGTAAGCAGTATCACTGATGTTTAATACTTAATGTAGAAAGAGCGAGCTGAAAGTAATTTGAGTCACTAAGTTACTTTGGCAAACTATGAGTAGAATTCAGGAGCTTACAAGACCCTACCCAACACTTGTTATTTAGTACCCTTTGTTTTTGTGCTTGTTTGCATTACAGGTAGTTAGAACAGTAGGAAATTATAATAGACAAACTATGATAAATTTTCTTTCTAGGCCAAACAATGAATCCTACTTGACACAATAGAAAAGAGAAGAAACAGTGGTGGACTGGGCTCCCACTTATTTTGTGATGATTTGGGGCAGCTTTTCAACAAAAAATCTTAAGTATAATTGTAACCATAAATAACAACGTTAACCCAAACAATATGTTTTATTAAACAGAAGTAGTGGAGGAAAAAAGAGGAGAGTGATATTCAAAACAAGATAGAATTAAGCAAATTCATGTAGCAGAGTGAGTATGGTAAGCGAAGTACCTACCTGATAAAAAACAAACAAACAAGATTATTTACAAATTGCAAGATTAATATTATAAAAATACGCTAAACCCTTCAGAGGAATTCTACAATTAAATCACCCACCTGAAAAGGAAATCCAAACACAGTTTTTGCTACTTGCCATTTGTATTATGCAAATTGCTAAGCACACCATACGCATAATAAATTCACAGCTGCCTTTAATTGAATTACCTGCAGGCTACTGCAAAAGTGTCAGTCCCACCGTTTTATTCAGGTCCTCGTGCAGTCCTGGCCCATACTTTATTTCAGCCCTAGCATTACCCAGTTTCGCTGCACATCAGATCATATCACTGAACTGACTTAAAACACTTTGTAATTTTCAGGTAAATTTCATCTGGATGAGTGGCTCCTTCCATGGCCTCGTGAGTGTTAGAACTGCTGTAAAGGAAGTGGCAGGAGCACGTGGCCAGGGCAAAGGTGGGCATGGACATTGCAGGCAGCATGGCCTTGTATCAGCCAAAGCTATTTATGAAGCCCTGTGAGGATATGAAATCATTGCAGCTACAATGAAAGGACAGACAGATGTGAAATCAGGAAGATCAATTCAAAGTCAGTCTTAAATGATCTTAATAGTTTCCAAGTAAATATATTTTATGCCACTGAAATATTAATAAGTGTTTGCCTATTACTATATTATAGTAGTTTTGGAACTGAGTCAAGGTGTTCAAGCATTTCATTGCTTTACACAAGAGCAGGGTCCTTGAAGTCCCGCTGATGTCCTTATATAAGACACCTCCCTGCTCTGCCTGCCCTGATTTTCATTTCTTCACACAGCCTTGCAAAATCATTAATAAAGTACTACTTATTTAAGGTGAAGCAGGAATTAGTTTCTAAGGAGACATTCACAACAAATCTCACCTTCTGCTGAGAAAGGCTCTCACCTCAGAGACAAAGCTATTGCAGTTTGGAACAGCTGGTTTTAAGGTTGGGTTTTCCTGTTATTTGATACATATTACTTACAGTTCATGTAAGACCTGAGTCCCTAAGTAGAAGAGATCACAATTTTATGTTTATCAACAGTAAAGAGATAACGTAAAAAAGGATAAGCACTATTCCAAAGGGAAGAGTTTGGTAAACAGTTAGACAAAAAGCACAGAAAATGCAGATCAACTTCCTGTACAACTCTGAACAAATAGGGAAACAAATCCAGAAAAGAACTAGATATGAAAAAGAAAAAAAAAAAAAATACATGATGATCAATGGAAGATTTGCCAACAACAAACAACATCTGAGTCATTAGCAACGAATCATCCACTGTAGCTTGCATCACTGAAATCCAGCTAGATGACATTTCAAGTCATATACTAACCAGCTTATGCTCCACCCCACACAGGCAGGACAAGCCATCTCCCAACGCATTATCTATCTTCTATACAAGCATCCTGTTTGAAAAGATAGGTCCCTTATGAAAGATTAATACCACTGAATTCATTCACTTCACAACAGAAACAAATCCAATATAAAGTCATATAAATAATCTAAAAGTGAGACCAGTGGTACTTTATTGGGGATACTCAAGAAAGATCTGACAATCTGGGCATATTCAAAACACACACACTATCAAAGACAGATGCCTAAACTCCAGAGTTCACTTCTCTCCCTCTTACCTTCAGAAGCTACCTCTAATCCAGCTCATGAAGCCTTTCACCTCTGTGTCTTTTGACAGTGCTACCTCTCAAGCGCAATCTTTCACAGGCCTTTAAAACATTAAATAAGTAGAGACCAAATGATGGGATGAGATGTCAGACGAGAAGGGACCACAGGAGATCTATTTTAACTCCTACTTATAAAAAGGGAGTGAGTAAACTTAGAATATCCTTGACACTCATCTGTTCTTAAAAATTCTAATGATGGGGATTCCACAACCCACAAAATCACACCAGTCCCACCATTAAAATATCCAACAAAAAGACTTTTCTAATATTTAATCTGGATATCCTTTGTCCATTTCAACTGATTACCCCTGGTCTCAGCCAACACTGGTAACAGTTTACTGTTGGCGGTTTTGTCATAATATTTAAGAATTACATAATTGTAATTTTCGTAATTGTTCTCTTTCTTAGACTTACATAGGGTAAGAATTAAGGTTAGATCTTTAATTTCTTGTAATTGTACCTCTGGGCACCCTAAGTTTTTTCTAGTCATTGTCAGAGAATAATGCTTCAGACTGGACAGTACTCCAGATTCGATCTCGCCAATGCCAAATTAGGAAAAATAACTATTTCCTATTCTTATATATGCTATTTTTTCTGCTAAATTTATTCCAGAATTGCTTTTGGTGGTTTTGCAAAGACATCAGATACTTGATTTAAACTTAAGCTGTGAACCAATAATCCCAAACTCCCTCCTGTTCTACTGTGGCCTATTCTGTTAGGCGTCCTATTATATCTCTGTGTTGGATTTTCTGTCCTAAATGTAAGATTCTGCAGTGTTCTCAGTTCTGCCATGTCACTTTCAAGCTGTTTCTTTAAATGATGAGAATTATTTGGCATTAGAATATTGCTTTCTCCTAGATTTTTTTCTGTCATCAGTCTCATCCTGGTGAAATCCAAACCCATAAACTCCAATTTTTCTTGCTGTTTTAGGAAGAGGCTGCATTAATAGATGGTGCTAAGAAATCATCTCTTATTCAGCAAGAAACATTCAAGAACCTAATTCAAATAAAGGTTTATGGACTCTGTCACTTTTAAAAAATCATTTAAAGGAAAGCAACATGTTACAGACATGACTAAGAGTGCAGGACACTCACTCTGAAGTCAATTTAAAGTTCAGAAATACAGAATCCACAAACCAAAGAGTTGATTATTTGGTGAATCATTATTATTCTATATTAGCTACACAAACTGGCTTCCAAATGCTCCCTTCCTCCTCATAAGCCACAAAAGTGTTTGCCAGCTGAAGACAAAGGATTATATTCAAGTGCTCATGGGAGAGAACAAGAGCTGAGACAGACAAAAAAAAAATACAATTAATTCCTCAAAATGTGTAATTCAGTTTGCAGCACAAGCCAATGAAAATGTCCCATCAGCCTCCAGTGAAGCTGTTAAGCACTCTGCCCACAACACTCATGAGAAGATAGCACCTAATGGATCTCAACTGTTTATGCAGTTGCATGTAGCAGTATGATAAAGTCCTGATGCAAGCACTGTGAATCCAATCCATCCCCTTCCTCACCTAAAAGTATGGAGTAAGGAGTCTAGTTACAGTCAGGTCTTGAAACAGCCAACAGGTCTGTCAGAAAATACTGATGTCCTTCATCCTTCAAATATACAACAGACAACGAAACACAGAAGGAAATATTCCTTCATGTGATAGTCCAAATCTTTCATTTCTAAGCAAGCTTTTAGGAAAGTTAGCCCTTCTAAGCAAGCTTTTAGGAAAGTTAGCCCTGGACCGTATTCAGAATCATTTAACTGATATTATATCTCACATAGAGCACAATCTGGATGCAAGGCCAGGAACTGTAAATGATGGTTTAGTGACAATAAGGTTTTATCTCTTCCTTTGAAAATTCCACAGGATTCAGTATATATAGCTCAATGTAAAATGCTACTCAAATACCTGAGGAAGACTAGCAGTTGAGGTAGTCCCCTTAGAGTGAATGGACTTCTTCAGTCTGCAGACAGCTAATGGTAGATATCAGTAAGCAGTAAATTCACCGTATAGAGCCATCTCTTCCAAGGTAGCATAAGCTGACTGTCTTTCCAGTACTCTATATTTTGTATGAGATTATAGGTTTATTTAGAAGCTCCAACTGCACAACATGCTACAGGACATCCTATGAACACAGCAATCTACCATAAAAACATCACTCCCATCCTCCCATACCTTCACTGGCTACATTAGTTTACCACACAAAAGTTCAGTCTTCATCTTTTACGTTGAAAATACTAAACTTTCTAACAACATGAAAGAAAAGTTATTTCTGTTTCAATATGCACATGTAATATGCTCTGAAATAAAAATCTAGATTCTTTATGTTTGAATCTTTTGTATTTACAGGTTTATAAATTCAAAGTGACTCTGAGAAAGGGGCTTTGGCTCACTGTATGTAATTCAACGAAATTGCAGACAAGAGGTAACAAAGATCCTATTTTGCACAAGGAATGGGTCAAAGTAGACAGTCTTTATAGGAAAGTACAACAAGGTTACATCCTAAATATGTTGAACGTTCAGCTCAAAGGATCCTGAAGAACAAGCAGGTGAAAAGAAAAAGGACAGAGATTCAGGCCTGAAAATTTAAAAGTAGAGGGCAAAAAGCAGTAACGAGCAATAATCTTGGGCCTGGAAAACCTACAAGAAGAGCTAGAAAAGACGGGATTGCTTTATCTTCAAAAAGAGATGAACAAATAAAAACATAATAATGTATCAGATGTCTGGGGTCTTTGTGTCATGTTTTGCAACACAAGAAAAAGTATTTCAATAAAATAAACAAAGAGCAAAAAAGCAAACAACAAACTTGACAGTTGGGACATTTAAACGCAGTTAAATGAAATGCCTGTGTATACAATGACTAATTTGGGAATTCTTTCCTACAGAAGGGCAATGAAACTGAGGAGTTAGACAGAAAAGCAGCTAGGTATTTATGTAGGCAGCAACAATTCCCAAACATAACACTAAAAAATTGTGTAGAGAGCATATCAGACAGCATGTATTGGGTCTCAAGCAATCTCTGAAGTGGTAAGGTCAGATAAGGTAAAGTCTAGTGACAGTGTAGACGGTTCCATTTCTGCCCATTGCAGTGTTCCCCTTGTTCTCTGAAACACCTGAAACTCAGTTCTCTCAGATCCATCCTCCTGACTTAAAGTCTGAGCCAGTATGACAACTCCTAAAATCATGAACAGATATTCAGAAAACTGTAACACCAAGTTACAAACACATTTAATTCATCTTTGCAAAAAAGAAACACCTCAAGAAGATTTTAGTTGTGAAATGTAGCTGCATGTCCTTCTGATCATATTCAGAGGGTATCCTTCTATGGATTTCTCTTCAATATTGCAACTCAGTGGTGATTTTCTGATACTGTAGACAGTCATCCAAACACTGAGATATATTATTTATATACATATTTATAATGGGAGAATACCTTAAGTGAAGATCAAAACACTGAGTTCCTCAATACATTACAGGTTCTATCTATATGATTCAAAGGCGACTTGTCCCCAAAAGACTTTGCAACAAAACATGCAGCTCTTGATTAATTTTCAGGATGGTTTTGATGGAATAAAAATATTGGAAGAGGGAGGGGGAAATGTACTGTTATTAAAACTTAGTAGATTAATAAAAAACATTCTGTTATTAAAAAATAATTATAAGGCTTATTTAAAAAAAAAAGGTGATATTGGATATAGCATGTGTAGTTTACAATTCATTCTCATCCATATGAAGTTCATTTCCAAATTCACTTTGATACTATGTCTGAACTAGAAAGAGTAGAGGTTAAACAGGAATGGAACAGGAAATGGAACAACAAATAAAAGCTATGAAACAAAACCCTATGTTTTCTGTAATCTAGTCACTAATGGCTTTCTGCAGCAGGAACACTACACATGGAGGGGGGGCATAGAAGGCAGCAGACTGTTGTTTATCTGACTCCTGTGCCCTGCCAACCTACTCAGCTGAAAGCTGGCTGTTGTCCAAAGGTCTAACTAGGAAATACAAAAATTTAGTTCTAAGAAACCAACCTTTTCAAGCTCCCTGATCCACATTGCCGAGTTCTTCTTTTGGAATTTTTTTTTTTTGGGTGCAGAAACAGCTGCAGAATTGTTATTTTTTTTAATACTTCAGAAGTTTACCCCAAAACTGGATTAGAAATGACATATCTGCTTAATCTTAGACCAGAAAGCTTAGGGCAGATTCTTTATAGACATTTCTGGCAACAACTCATGCCCCCACAAACACACAATGCTCAAACATGGCCTCTTGGCTGCCTTTACATATAACCATCTGTTAAGCAGAATCACCCATTCACAAACAGTTCCAGACTGTTTCACAATAGTTTCGAACCCAAGCTAATGCTGGCTGAGATACGCGATTGCGCTGTTGCCACTCGCAGGAAATATCTTTTGCCTGACTGTAATGCCAGTCGCACTGATCTCACATATTTCTGTAGATTTTATCACACATAACAGAACTTACCAAAATGAACAATGAGTGGATAATGGGAAAAGTGCTTTATAGTCACTTGCAGATCTGTTGTTGTGTAGTAGAAGCTGCTTAGTAATTAAGGAAATTAGGCAAAGAACTTCTGCTGATGGATGGGTAATGATACTCGGCTAATCCCAACTTGAGCAACATTAGATTTTAAATTCAAACAATTTGATCTCACATGGCTATAAGCAACATGAGAACAAGCTGTGAGCTGTGTGATTGTGTATGTAAGACCTTAAAATAGAATTTGCATGCAAACATAGGATGGAACCTTGTTAACAGAGGTGTAGGAAACACAAATCAAAAATAAATGACCCAAGCAAGACCCACAATTGTGTTTTAGTCAAACTCAGTGACAAATCTGTGAACAGGACTAGCGTTTCCATTACTTTGAAAGACAGGCACATTTAACTCCAAATTTGACAGCAACGTTAAAAAACTCCTCATAGTTAACATTTATGTCTTTATCATGAATTTTTCCATTAAAATGGTTTCTTAAGCAAGAGAGGACAGGTGTCTGATAAACATAAAATAGATTCTTCCACAGGATAAAAAGTGAAAGATATTTTTTATCATTTCTCTGGAATAGATGATTCTTCCCTAGTTTTGGTAAGGCAAAACTATTGTAAAGTAATACCTTAATTAAACCAAGTGACATAGCTGGAAAAAATGGATATGCTTTCAGCACAGCTGCTGACTATTTTCATTATCTGCCTGTAGCACAGGCTGATAGTCACCAGCTGAGGTTACACCAGCTCTTTTTTACAGAAACCTGCAATTCTGGAAGGTCGCTCTCACCAGGGGTTGCCCAAATTTGGAAAAATATTTTGGCATATGTCTGAAAAATCAGAGCACATTATGCATGGAAGTCCTGCTATCTTAAAAAGAAAAAGAAAATAGTTAAGCAGGTGTTCAAGGTGGCAGCTACACTCAGATAACTGATTCTGACAAAGTCCAGAGACTCAAGATGCTCTATCAGTGTATTTTGTTCTTATAGCAATCTCAACTGCCTGTAAATCCTACCTGTCCCAACAGCAGGCAATGGTAGAATCCTTCCATGGGACATCTCATCCATGACTTTGCCCTATCCATTTCCTAGGACACCTTGCCTGTTCAGCATCGCTTCTGTAATGTCTTTGCAGGACCAGACTGGAAACACAAAGAACAAACTTGAGGTTCTCTTCACAGTTGTCTCCAAGCCTGAATTCAGTGAGCTCCTATCAGTGAAACGTATGGGTGATCAGTGAATTTGTCCTCAAGCTCAGCCTTCAGGACACTTTTAAAAGACAGTGAAGATATGGCTGCTGCATTTTGCTGGACTGGGGCCAAGGCATTCAGTATTTTGCAGGAATATCCAGGACATGAATTAATTTAGGAAATTACTCTGAACACAAAAAAAAACCAGACTTCTTAATGTGTCCTGAACAACTTAATGTTCTTTAGGTTATTTGGTGATATGGAAGTCAATACTGTTATGTCTGGTGTCAGAACAGTCTTAAGTCATGCCAGTTAAACAGTAGAAGCCTAAAATGCCTAAACTGCCAAAACTCAGATTATTTTTTTGTTAAACATAATTTTACATCTTTCAGCTGAACATACTAATAGGCATCCACTCCAATTCATTAGAAAAAATGTAAAATTCCTAATTGCACACATCAGCTTGACATTAATTTTTATTGGAGTTTTTCCTCATCTACAATATAGTCAATCTATTCATCTGCACATCTGAAAGAACTGCACATTTTGGAGTTTGTCATCTGACTTCTTGTAAACTTCTCATTTGGCACTAAATGCAATGACCATGTCGATTAGAGCAACCGTATGACATGGGGGTGGAATTGCTGTCAACTCATTACAAAAATATATAAGGCCTCACTTTTAATTACTCACTTAGTAACAGATTAGTTCTTATTGCCTGCCAACAGCATGACCTCTCTCTCTTTCAAGGTCAACATAAATCAAAAGAAATCAGATGAGCTTGAACTTGTCGTTTGTTCACTTCTAACCCTTTCATAAGAAAATCTGTTTAACAAAAAAAGCAAGTCTCCATTCAATAAAGAGACCATTATTAGGGCTAAAGAGCTAAATTTCCTGTTGTGGGGTTTTTTTTCTGAATAGCCTCAAGTAATATTCCAGGAAAAAGGTCTTGATACTGTTTTCTTTGTGGAATAAAAAGAAAATCAGCATTAGAAACATGAGATTGCTTACAGGTTTCAAATACCAGTACGAATAAGGGTTTCCTGGTTCCATGCTTTAAGGATTAACGGTATTAAGCACTACAAAATGACATTTGTCATGTTTACTTTAGCTGTCTTGATCTGACAAACCTCTGCAAGCCTTATAAATAGAGGTTGAATGTGACTGTTTTCTGAGATTGCTGTAGAATATTGCAAAAATATACAAAATGCATCATTTTATTTTCAAGAAAAATCCTAAATAAACAAAAATTCTTAAATACAATTAAATGGTTCTGCTTTGATGATTAATTATGACTTTGGGATATGAAAGACTTGGCTGCATCTGTCTGCGTCAGTAAAAATCACTTCAAGGTTTTGCTGTCACTTTGATGTTATAGCACCTAGAGTTTCATCAATTATAAAATTATCTTTGTGGGCCTTATGGCCACAAAGAATGTGCTTTACTGGCCATGTAGCACAGACTGCTTTTACAAAGAGCTGTGTATTTATGCAAGTGCCCAGCCAGTTCAGACGAAGGGCAGGTGCCCAAAGGCCTGGACCTCATGACTTTTCTGTATTGCCATAAATATTTTCAGTAGGTCTGTCATTATTATTTTTTTAACAGAAAATGCTTACTCTAGCCTATTCCATAACATACATACATTCCACACTCTGCTAAAATTGTGCCTCACACTGCTTAAGCTTATTTCCAGTCCCCCAAACAAGCGACATCATCAGAAATACATACATAGCAGCATCTTGCACTTTTTACGTGCCCCAAGGCTGGCAACATATTTGATTAACACACACAAATCAGCCCCTACTCACTAGACTGGGTTTGTCGGGCCAGATTGTGGATTTCTATGAAGGTACAAAGAGAAACAAGAAGAACTTCCCAGGTCTCAGTAGCCTTCCTCATCCTCAAGATTGTGAAGGGCAAATCTGCCTCTGACCTATTCCAGACAAGTAACATTGGATGAGGTACTTTAGATGTTAGAAATGACATAAAAGTTATATAGTTTCATAGTAAGGAATACATACAATATGCAAAAACTTTAAGGGATGCATTCATATTTATCTTCTGAGACACACTAACAATTCCTGATTTCTAACTTTCCAAACAGCCATCTTCAACTCTCACGTTCAGATGTTGAACTATTAGTAGGGCACCTGACTAATTCAGTCAACCATATACTTCTACATCATGATTTGTGGTCTAATTATAGCATGAAAATTATAATGACAAATACATAGACAAAGCACTACACGTTATTCATATATGCAATAAAAACATCAAATGTATTGTCATGACTTATTGCAGTGCAGTGTGTATGGCCCTTTTGGCCAGATGATACACCAGATGTTTCCTTTCCTTTAGATTTGAAAAGTTCACATGCAGCAGAAGTCAGGTCCTGAGGATAGGGATGGGTCTTAACTATTTAAAGATGCAAATATTGACAAATAAGAAACTGTTAAAGTCATATAATTCATTTTCTGTTTAAGCTGTATTTTTTCCTGCCCACCACCAACTACTCAGACAGACTGTAGAGAAAGACTCGATTAATAGTTTGTCTTTGACTGCTCTCTCCTCACTTTTCCTACTTTAAAAGAAATTTTCTTTACTTTTTAAAACATAATAGGATAAATGCATGTCTGAAGTAACTGTAGAATGTGTTATAAGTAGGAATATAAAAAAGCACACTTTATTTTAAAGTATCAAAACTACATCTGCTCTCTAAATGCATTTTACCTGTAAGTAGAGAAATACAAGCAAGGTATTGTATAGATACAAACGTGTCTCTTAAGCTCTCTATGCCTGGGTCTTCCCCTGTGTTTTCAGTTGGCATGTAAAAACAACACTGGCTCAGATCTACCAGGCAGAAATAGTCACATGAATAAGGAGTCAGTGCACAAAGTACAGACAAAGTATGAAGGAGTGTGTTGCCAGTAGAGTACACAATGCACTCAAATCACCACTGAAGCACTGGACATGGCAAGAGCATTGTTGAACCTTTCACTAGAAATAAAACAGTTTCCCCCCTTATCTTACTACCCCTGAGTAAGAAGGTGGCCAGACCTGGTCCCCTCCAACTAGATGGCAGCTTTGACTAGCCCATTCCTACATTTCAAAATAGGCAGTAGCCACCAATCCTTCCATTAGCTCCACAGACTTTTCATTGAAAGTTTAGCAATACTCAAGGGCACTCTCCAAACCTGGGCCGGCCCCAGCAAGTGCAGAGGGACTATAAAGCCATGCAACATGTATGGACTCCACCTTTCCTTCCTGCAAACACTGCCGACCCCTCAGGAAGGAGGCAGGACAAATCTCACACCATCCAAGATTTTACAGTTCTGAAGGGGGCTGAGGGGGCGTAAACTGCAGCTAGACCCTGATGTACTGTTAAATTCTAAAGAGATAGTTCAGCAGCATTTTCTGGGTCTTAAAAGTGCCTACATACAACCTTCACAGGCATCCTGAAACATTTGGCTCTGGAGATGGGGAACAGATGAGGCCGGTTTTCTGGTTTTTTTCTGACTCCATTTGACTATGCTGAACCATAACAACATTAAAGCCTGGAAACAGAACAGACCACAATGGAAACTGTATTAACACTGCACTCTGCTGTATGTTATATGCTATACATCCCTTCTACAATTTCTTCTCTGCAACTCTGTTTAACCTCAGGGAGTAGTTTGAACTGTGGTTTGTATCATACTTACTATACACAAAAAAGTCATTGAGCACAGTTGTGCTTGCTTCTTTAGATACCCAGAATGTTTCTTTGCCCACCAAATGCATGTCAATAGACATTAGATTGAAGAATTCTGCAAAGCAAACAACAGACAAACTCAGCTCTTCATAATAACGGCTCTATTTCAGGACTGTAGGGATCATCCCCTATTAACCACACTCCCATCTGAGAAAGGGTGTCTTGGAGCTTTTTCCTGCATGAAGACCAGCTCTTCACTGTGTGTCTCTCAAATTCTCTGTAGCGGATAAGCAGAAGAAGTTGTACTTGTATTTTTCAAACTAAGAGTAAGGCTTGGTTTGCATGTTCAGTGCCATTTCATAAGAAAGAGAATTTTAAAAAGCAGAAAGAAAAAAAGATCTAGTGCTCTCAAAATTAAAGCAGCACCTGTAAACACTAGATGGCAGCACAGCAAATAATATCTCTTCAGTAATGAAAGTTGTTGAAAATTACAGACCGATTTCAAAATCAAAGTAATATTCTAAAATCACATTCCAAAATTTTGGCAATAAATGGAGTAACAATACAAAAGGAGAGAAGAAAAACCAACAGTTTTCTCTTCTCTTAAAGGTATTACTTTACAGCCTCCCTATTCACAAAATTGAATTGCAGCACTTCTGTCCAATTATAAAACTCCAAGATCTACACTAGGCACATCTCTCCCTTTCACAGAGTCCATACATAACCTCTAGATAACACCTGCCCCAGACTGTTTGTTGGTTGATTTGGACAACACAGATGTCTAGATTCTATCAGCTCTTCCTTCACCAGAAGGAAGTCGTGCAATACACAGTATAATCCCAGGAGACTGGGAGGAAGCTGGTGAGTGTCTACAGACTTAAGCCTGAAGAAATCACCTGCGACTGGACTAGAAGGAGCTGCTTTTTTACATCTTATTTTTTATGTACCCCAAGCCTTGCAGTTCCTTTGGAACAACAGTTCCTCCCCTCACTATTCAATATATTTCTTGTGATCTTATATACTCCAGCAATATACCAGGATTTTTCAGAAACATGTTGCTTATCCCTAAGAGCAAAACATGATCAGTCCTGGCCCTGACTTAAAAACAGGCTCCTTTGAAAACAATCCTGAACTTCAGCCTCATCCTTTGAAAAGCATATGAGCACCCACACACATGCATACAGACACACATGTATAATCTTTCGGCTGGCATTCAGTTTAACAATTTAATTCCTTCATTCCTGACAATTTTGTGACTTGGTGTTGCAGAGGGTCACAGAGCATGAACTTGACTGCAAAAAAAACTTATTAAACTGAATGTCTGAGCAACTGAGCAGCAAATATAACTCAATGTTACACAAACATTCATAAATATAGACATGAGCCCATTAGAAAGGTTCTCTGAAATCATTAGCTCCCTGCTTAGCAACAGTCAAAACACAAAAATTAACCTGGCGTTGGGGGGAGAAGGGATGACCAAAGGAAAAGGATAGAAAAACAGAAAATATCATCATGACCATTCCATTCAATGACAACAGAAGACTAAACAAAATCAGAAAGTGCACGAGGTTTACAGAGAAGAGCAGGTATATAAAATTGTTTCCATTTGATGAAAGATCAGTTAGACTATGAGTCTTCAGCTTGGACAGGAACTAAGAGAAGATATAATAGGCAGCTTTAAAATCAAAACTATGAACAGAAATTGATTACTCTGCATTTCTTATCATCTTGGAATCAGAAGGCATCTATGTATTTATCAGACATCAAGCTTAAACTGAGTAAAAATACATATTTTTTCACACAGTAATCACATAGAGTGGAACTCACTGCCATTGAACATCACAGAGACAGAAAATAGAACAGGATTTTAAAAAGATGAGACATGACTGTGGAACATGATGGCCCAGATGCAGCCTGTATCTCATGCAGCTTATAGATCACCAGTTACCAGATACAAGGGATGTCTGAAAGGGAAGGATTACTAAAAATAATAGTAATATTACTACTGTTAATAGTATGCCTAAGTATCAAGGACAATATCCTGACCTAGACAGATTGCTGGTACCACCCAGTAAAGCTGTCCTGGAAAGTTATGCTGGAGAAAACACTACTTGTACTGCATATAAATTTTACAAATTAAACATTTCAAATATGTGTGTTAAAACCAACAACAACAACAACAAAACTACAGAGATCTGCACTGAGCCATTCTCCTTTTCTGCCACAGACTCTTGAGTCAGTTTAGAGATCACAGTGCTAGAGGTGAATATCCAGAGACATCGTCAAGGGCTGCTGAAAGCATTCAGTCAAATGCTGATCTTAATAAAATCACAGGATATTTTTCTTATGTTGAGTATACATTTCAGGCCAAAAACAAAACACACATTTTGTCCAACAACTAAGGGTAAAGCCACTTTTATTGACTAGTCTATAGACTCTTTGCTCCCTTGCCATTTGACCCATTTCTTCAATTTGAATTCCAAATGGGAACTTGCTCCATAGCATTCCCAGCTGTTTGAAACATCTCTAAGAAATACAGTAGGCTTTTTGGCTGAACCATTGCAAATCTGATTGGTACACTGGAGTTTGGGTGGGATATTTTAGCAATGTCACTGAGAATTCCGCTGAACATCAGATCACTAATTTCGCTGTTTATTGTTGCTAAGTCACCACAGTTAGTGATGATCAGGGCAACTATTTTCTTTTTGAGGCTGTTACTGTAGGCAAACAAGGCTTGCAGGTTTATATTCTTTCCAGGTGCCCCACCTTTACAAGCTTCATGAAAAGAGGTGCCAGAACAGAGGCGTTTCTACAGATGGAAGGGATGTAGAATGAGTGGAAGCATCTTAACATGCCAGAGAATCCACATGCAGGATCACTACAAGAATCCTGCTCATAGAACATCTTTATTTTCCAATGGTGAAGAATTTTGAAGAGAGTTAATGCGTAGCAGATCAGTTGTATTTCAGGGAATAGACAGGCCTATAGTACACTATTAATTGTTATGAAGACTGTAGGAGACTTACAGTGATAATCAGAATAATTTCTTTTACACAAAAGGGAAGCAGCTTTTTCTGGATTAACTTGTGCTTTTGAATCCAACCTCTAGAGCTGAGTTATGAACTTGATTTTAATAAAAGCCTCCAAAATTTGTTTCTACATTTTCAACACTGACAAACTTGCTAGGCTGTTCCAACACTTAATTACTAAATATAGTAAACAAATATTTAGATTTTGCTACAGCGTTGTCTGCCAGACAGATGAACCAGTTTAGATCCCCATTTAGGTTTACGTGTGAGACTTACTGAGAGTAAGTCTCAACATTAAAGACTTAAATTCTTGTTTAATGAAAGAAGCAGGCTGAACTTCTTTTCAGAGTGGAAAACACATTTTCCCACTCTTCTGGTCATGCTTGTAGCTTCTCTTTGAACCCTGTCCAATTTTTATTGTGATTTTCTACAGTTGTGGATATCAAAATTTGACATTGCATTAAGGCAATATAGCTTCCACACAGTTATTTAATATTCTCCACTCTATACATCCAAGGGTCCTTCTTGTTAGGAACTACTCTATCCATAGGTGAAGTAAGTAATTTCCAGACTGCTGGAGGAGACAAACAACCATAGCCTTAAAATTTTACTACAATAGGGCCTTGAAGAGTAACTCCTGTTGCTGCTACTGCCAATCATAGGTGTCCTGTGGCAACAGGACAGCTGGAACTAAGTCTGGAAGCTCCCACCAGCAGTTGCTGCCATACCTCCCTTAACTTCTTCACCCCTTCCTCTCGTTCCCGCTCCTCCCTGCCTAAGGTAGAAAGAAAAGCAGCAAATCTCAACACTTGCAGATAACTCTGTATCCCAGATTCACTTCCTCCATACTTTTCTCTCTTTGCTCTGAATGATGTTAACCCAAACGTGACTTAAACTTGAATCCTTGGGTTGCTATTATTCCTTCTCCTCCCATTTCTGATTCTGGTTCATTTGCCTCCTCAGATACTCACATACAGCCAGATATACACCTTGGCTATCAGGGTAAAAGCCACTCCATGTAGATGTAGCTCAGATGTCTTTTTCCTAGACAGCTGAGCCTGCAATTTGACAGAGTAAAACTTTTTGTTTGTCTGTACTCAGTGCTGAAAGTCATCAAGACTGCAGCTAAAGAATGGGAAAGTGATACATGATGGTAAGTACAGAGTAATATTTACCAACAATGAGTGAATCCCATCTTCCAAATCAACTATAAAAATATGAAGTAATATTTTTTTTTAAATTATTAAGATGCAAAGACACTAAAGTATGTATAGGCAAGTTACAACAAAGAATTTACCCAGTGAAACCTTGGTTAGAAAGCTGTAGTGTAACAAAGAACTACTCCAGAGGTAATTATACTTGAGGGAAAGTAAAAAAAAGAAGTAGAGTAAGAAAGAAAAGCGTTTGGAAATCAGATAAAACCAGTGTCCTGGTTTCAGCTGGGATAGAGTTTATTTTCTTCCCAGTAGTTTGTACCTTTGGCTTTAGTCTGAGAACAACACTGATAACATACCAATGTTTTAGTTGTTGCTCAGTAGCACTTATCCTGATCAAGGATTTTTCAGTCTCTCATGCTCTGCAAGTGAGGAGGGTCACAAGAAGCTGGGAGGGAGCAAAGACAGGACTCCTGACCCAAACTAGCCAAAGGGGTATTCCATACCATAGAACATCATGATTGTATGTAAACTGGGGGGAGTTGGCCAGGAACCATGGGTCACTGTTCAGGGATGGAGTGGGATGGTCATCACTCAGCAGATGGTGAGCAATAATAATGTGCATCACTTGGTTCTTTTTTTGTTTGTTTATTTTCTTCTCTAGATATATTTTTTCATTTTTAAATTATTATTATTACTAGTATATTTTATTTCCATTTTCAAACTGTTATCTCAACCCACATTTTTACTCTTTTTTTACTCTTTTTCCTGATTCTCCTCCCATCCCACTGGGGATGGGGCAGGGAGCGAGTGAGCAGCTGTGTGGTACTTAGTTGCCAGCTGGGCTTAAACCACAACAACCAGCTAGCAAACAATTAAAAAACACTTTCTAAAGATAATCTAATCAATGTATCTGTATATCAAGAAGCTGTCCCTTTGCAAGGTGCAGCTAAGATAGTGGTAGGAAGGAGCTGTGCTTCTGCACCACTGCTTTGAGTATGACACTGGTGATGCTGCAGTGAACATGGGTAGGAGACACCAGAGCCATCTTAGCTCTCACTCCCAAAAACATACGGCCAGATCCACTGAAGAGGAGCATTTTTAGCATCTCCGCCCTAGAGCGTTGTTACCTGTGCAACATATGTCACTGCAACCTGAACCAGAGATGTAGGGATCTGGATGCAAGGCCATACTGCCCACAAGGATTCAGAGGTTTATGTTAAATGTTTCATTTTTGGATTAACTCTGATTTCAAATGTAAGTATGTATAATGCACTTCGTGTGACTCAGTGCATAAAGGTTCCTCCCAGTTTTGACCCAGTTGTTATTGGAGAACTCCTCTTTAAACCTGTGAAATCCACTTTATAGCAAGGCCCTAAAACCTTGGCAATGCCTTTGAAAGACAAATGCAGGCCTCCTCTGAAATATATTTCAGCTATGTAACCCTGATTTAAGTTAAAATTCATAGACTGTTAATTAGCATGTGGAACAGGAAGTTTCTAAATAGCTCACCAGGTATGCATTTGGCAGGCAGCACACCAACAAGTGCGGTTAAAAACCTCACTTTTTTACATCACTGAAAGTTTAATAAATATTTATTTCTTCAGGGACCTCCTGTGTTAATGAAACCTGTCTGCTCTTTTTTGAATCTTTACAACTCATGTGCTAAATAGTAACGCTGAGGTAGTGTCTCTGAAATTACACCACTAACAGCAGAGCAAATGCAGACCTTAAGTGGTTTTTGTGTCTATTTAACAGCTTTTATGTGTCCATTAAGTGCTTATTTTCTGTTTTGTTAATCATAGCAGCTCCCATAATAATTAGACAAAAGAGGAAATCACAGTTTCAAATGCTACCATTTCTCTAATTTTGCAGAGTTAAAAGGAGGAAGCAGGACTAGATGGTTTTCTCTAATGTTTTTTTCTTTTGCTAATCATGTCGAAATCACATTTCTGTGCACGTTAGTCAGATAGCCCATCAAAGTATTCTGCTATTTGTTTAGCATCAGAAAGCTATTCCATTTACCATATAATAGTCAATGGCCTGAACTATTTTTTTAACAATGCTACCATTTTCTAAGGCTTTGTGCCCTATCCTCTAAACTTGTTCAACTACTGGTTGCACAACTTGCATATCTGCAGATTAGCTTTCCAGCTCTGGAATGACACACCATGTGACATCACTGCTAGCCAGCCTGATGCCACAAATAACAAAGTGGTTTTGGTGCCAAGTGCCATGTGCCAGGAGAAGAAAAGTCACAGTCTCACACTGAAAAAAGTCCTGCTCAGACCACCTTCTTTACAGCAGGCTTACTCTCTAACACACCTTCCCTCCTCAAATCATTCTTTAACTGGATCATGAACTTGTACTTCAGTCAATGCCTGCAGATCTCATGTCACTGACTTTTACCCAGATAACATCCTAAGGTCCCTTCCAACCTCAGCTACCCTATGATCCTGTAAGTGCTACAGAAAGCAAGCCCGAAGCAGCTTAGCTCTATGGTCATTCCTGATGGTCATGACTATGACCATGTTATATGTGTTCCTGTCATTGGGTGACTTTGGAGATGTATTCATTAGGGCACAGGGTAAAGTCTGCTCCCATATAAAACTGACCCAGTGAAAGATGGCACAGCTGGGTTCAGGGAGTCAAAACACTGTCTTCGTTTCATTCCTAGTCTCAGCTTTGCATAACATTGCTGCAGTTACGCTTCTTGGAGCAAAGATTTCATGCAGCAGTAGATTCTGGAAGATTCTGAAATTCAGCCTTTGCCTGTAGTCAATATGGCTTTATTGGCTACAGGATAACTCAAATTCCTATAATCTCATGAGGGATTTCAAATCTTGGAGATGCAGCTTCATTTATAGGGCCTTTCCTCCGAATGAAACCTGGAAGAAATACTCAACTCTTACTCTCTGCTCCATAAGAAATGTTTCTCCTGCAGTTGTGAGGCTCCTGAGGCAGCTAAAGTAAGAGTGGAAGACATTCCAGGACCGCCAATGGAGAATTAGAGACTGAAAATATCCTCTAATGGGAGTTCTTTTTCTGACAGTTGTACAATCCTGATTCTTGGCCAAGTCAGCTTCAAGGGATGCTGGTGGTACCTCATATTCTCTGACAACACCACTTTCAGTCTGGAAAAATGCCTGGGGAGGCCAAGGAGGAGGTGGTGGTGTTGGTCAGATTGCTGGAAATCTAAGTTCTCAATATTTATGAAATACTGATATTGCCATTTGAATGCTGCATTCTATTATAGCAGAAAGTCTGTTGTCACTGTAAAGCTTCAGCTCAAAGCTTGGTTGTCTGTTGGTTTCTGAATTTTCAGGTTCATATCCTAAAGTTGTGTCTCTTGATTTATCCAGACTAGAAGTACATCTGTTCAGTCTTTGGCATATGAAATATTAGGAAGCATGCACTGAAGAAATATCCAGACCGAGCTATCAGCCACGTTTACGTACAGAAGGAATTAAGCTCTAAATTAAGAACTAATATCACCTCTCTGATCTGTTTGGCAGATCTTTTCACTCTTATTCTCTTGTCGAGTGCATACATTCTCATGACACCAAATAGACTTTCATATACATAAAGCCAATAAGAAGATAGTGGTGAGATCCACTTAGCAGACACTGTACTGATGCCAAGGATCTGCTGGCACAGAACAAAAGAGAAGGAAAACAAGATTCTTTTGATGAGTTTCACCCTGCAGATTGAAGAAAATACTTTAGGATACATCTTGAAATTACAAGGGAGAGTAGCTAATTCTGCTTTTCAATATATGATTTTCCAATTATTATCATAATTATTACTTTTAATGCAAAAACCATCTAAATCCTACAGTTCATTTTCATTGACCCATTTCCACTAAAAATGGGCTGACATATGGCAGTGCCATAGTGACACTTTAAAGAGGACTCCCAGTCCTTCCCATGGGAAAGAGACAAAAGGGTCACATACGCTGGGACTTCCCATATCAGGATGTCGTAATTTCTATTTCATGTACTATGTATTTCTTTCACAAGATAATAAACCTTGTTCCAAATAAATGACCCAGATATGGAATAGGTAAAATCAACTATTGATAAGAAACTTAGAAAAATTTCAACTGCTGCATCAGCTTCTTCCTGATTCAACTTAATCTCATTAAAGTACACTCCTCTCAGACAGCACATTTCATCCAAAGATTTTGTGTGTTAACCATTGAGCCCAACAAGCAGTCACCAACTTTCTTATCCCATTTTATAGACACAAAATATTAGATACAGCAGTGATTTGTCCAAGTGACTGCATCGCTGGCAGGACAACACATCTCGTACATACAAAATACTTCACATGTCCTAAATTAATCTAGTAATTTGCAAATGGATGCAGTTATAACTGCTTTAAATAAGTATCAATTATTCAGTCTAAGTGTTTTTTAAAATAAATGCAGACAAACAAAAATACAAACAAATTTGTAATTGTTTCAAATTGAGAAAAATGGACACAGAGGACTCAGTTCTCACCTCTTCTACTACTGCCACTGCAGTGACTTTAATAGCTCTGTAGAAGCTCAACTACATACTCTGTAGCCCAGTGCTTCTTCAACAAGCACATCTGGTCTCCTCCATCATAGTCCTCTGAGCCCCCTGGCAGCAAATTGTCTTTGACACAGTATCCCCAGGAGTATCTTTCCCACCACTTCTCTTGACTTTTCCAGTGAAGAAAAAGGGCACTATAGTTAACACAGCTTGCAACATATTCCTCTTCCAATACTGGTTTATCTCCCCCTTCCCACATACAGCTTCAAGTACAGCCCATTATGGGACTCATGCTACAGAGCTGGCTGAGCTGACTGCTTACCTTTCATTCTGACTACAGGCAGGATCCAATCGTTTGGAGTCAGAACATCTTCCCAGGTTGGCAACCTGTCAGTATCATCATTCAGCACACCACAGATACAGCCAAGAGCACAGCACAGCTTAGCACTGTATTGATACAGCGTCACCTCCCTTACAAGAAGGGTTAGAAGCCTCACAGGTATAGATAGATGCTTTTACACTTACTGTTAACAAAAGCATAGCTCATCAGTCTCTCCTAAAGCCGAGCTTTTCTGATAGCCTTAATAGTAAAAGTCAACACATAATCAGAGGTAAGAAGAACTGAAATCGTGTCATTTCAGCAAAATCCTGGAGCTGTTGGCATGTAAAAATACGGATACAAGTACTTAAGAAAGATGCCAGGTGCCAAGGAATAAACAGAGTAAGATTAATCTTTCCTGGCTATTCAGAATCAGATGGAAAGCTGGGAAGTGTCGTGCAATTTCTGCCAGTTTGCACCACCACAGTGACAACCTGCTCATCACTAGACACAGGATTCCTTCTCTCATGTTCTTTTTGTCAGAGCCTGTATTTCTGATATTGACCTATCTGTTGAACAATCAAGTTCAGCAGCAAAACTTCAGACAATCAGAGATACAGAGTTGCTGTCTGTTTGGGCCTATGAGGTGCAACAGACTGTGAAAGCAGAAGAAAATTAAACCTTTACCCACCCCACTGAGGACCTACCAAACTTAAATTATGGAAAACAAGGACTTAAAACTGTGAATCCTTACTGAAAATGTAAGCTATCTTCATCATATTGGTAAATCAATCAAAATAATAGCAGATGCACAAAGTTTCTCAGCACTTCAGAAAATATCAAGCCACTTATTTGGTGCCTAAATTTGAATTTTTCAGAAGTGATTAGTCTAATGGACAACAGCTAATGGGACAACCCAGGACTCAAATCACTACTAAATGTGCTCACCTCTCAAATCTCCCTCTTGATAAAGTTGTCTGAAGTGCAAGAGCTAGGAAAACAAAATACTTCACAATATTTAGCAGTGTTTCACCTGAGCATACATTGCTCTATACATTGCTCTAATACATGCATTGCTGGACTGCATAGTTATAGGGAAGAACTTCATGTCAGAAGCTCTTTCCCAGTACAAGACACAGTATCATTTATATAGATTTGCAAAACTCTGCTCATTATGTGGATTACTTAATACAGATGGCTGATAACTGTTTGAAAATTCCCTTGTTTACTAGTCTATGCAAGCCTCAATCCACATGTCTAAATGTATCCCTATTAAGGAAAAGTACTTAAGCATGTGTTTAATTCCCAAAGTCCCAGGCTCAAATGCTTTCTGTAGTAGACTTGTTGTAACTGTGATGGTCTAAAGAGACTGCTTTCCAGAACAAGGGTATTTTTCCTGAATGAAGGCTACAGCTCATTTTAGAAATATGAGCCTATCTTGCTCAAATAAATGGCACACTGTTATGCTCCCATACCTGGATGAAGTGACTACACTTACCCACTGTGCTTGTGCCTCACAGCAGCAGCTGTGACAAGGGATTGTTAGTGAATTAAGAATCTTTGGATTTTTCTTGCCATCCATAGTGTTGTTAGTGAATTAAGAATCTTTGGATTTTTCTTGCCATCCATAGTGTTGTTTGCATGATTTCAAAATGAGAATTAAAAAGTCAAGGTTTTGTAGCTCTCAGACTTCTGTGGATTTCCATGATTCTCAGAAGTACAATTTTATGGAGCTGCTTTAGTGACTGTTAATTTAAAAATAATACAAAAATGTATTTTCAAGCTGAATTACCTTTTTCAGAACAAGTGAAGCATCATTTTCTTACCATAATTTGTATGATTCCAGACTGCAGTTCAGGAACCTAGAAGCTGATTTTTTTTAACTTAGAGTAAAAAAATCTGTATTAATAGCACAGTTTCTATTCATCAAAGTTCTAATTTCCATTGGTTTTTCTGTGTTTCGGTTCTATAAATCCAAAATATGCCTTTCATTTAATTTTTTCCACATTTTAAGTACATCTGTTCAACATTTGGTTCATGAAATATTTCTGAAGAAATATTCGCTTTACTTGTCAGCCTACAAAGAAAATGCAACAAATCTGTACTAAAGTTTTTCTTTTCAGTACCTCACAGTTAACCACCCAGCTCCCACATTTACTAAAAACACATCCATGATTTAATTGACATAAGGATATATAGTTCTATGGTGAAAACATTTATTAAAATATACAGCATCCAGTTTCTAACTCTTAGAATCATAAAAGGCGATAAAAAAATATAATCTTATGGCAAGGCATGTCAGGTTAGAATTTATTTCAATAGAAACTGTACTGTCTTTTACTACCTCTCTCATTAGCTACCTCTTATTCTTTATGACACCCGTAACCAACTTCCATACTGGGATGATCGTGTTCCTGTCTCTTTAAAGAAAGATCTTCCCCCTTTTTTTGATTAAAAAAACCCCAAACCAAAACAGTCATAACTAGTGATAAAGAAACATTAAACAGAGATGTACATTTATCACTGTCATTTTTTTCTGTTAAAATGCAGAAAATGACAGAGCAGATGTGGTAAATGGTGGAAACCATAGTAGCTTGGATGAGTAAGAACTCAGAGTAGCAGTAAATATATTGCACACTTCATAACGCAAATCATGTCAGCTCTTCAGTGAGCTACTCCAAGTTGCACCCAAAAAAAGAAAAATAATTTTCACCTGTACTTGTTGAAGTTGCCTGCTGCCAGACCCCAGCCTAAAACCACAGGTTTTGTCATGAGAGACAGACTAAGACTGCAAGATATCAGAAGAAGCAAGATCACCTACCCATAAACCAACAAGAAAATCCCATGTTGTCTTCAGGAACAACTGTAACCTGAAGCTGCCTGCACTAGATGTTTTGTAGTCTGAAGGTACAGATCCCACTAGTGAACAGTTTATAGCTGTTTCCTGTGGGAAGTCTCTCTCCTAGACCATCATTCTTTCTTTCATTTGTAGTGACTTGAAAGTAGTGGAAAATGGAACAACGGATTAGAAATCTTCCTAAGGATCACCATAACAATTTGCTTTGGGACAATTGGATTCATGCCCCCTACATTCCTCTGCAGAGAGAAATCTAGTTTCTCTTTTCACCACCACCCCGCAGGAGGCCAAAGAAAGGCTCATTACTGCAAACAGGTAAGTGATCATGGGATGTTATCAAGCTTGCAGTACTTTCACCTTAGCCCTTTTAAAGATAGTTGTAATATTTCCTAGGGGCTCCCATATGTCAGGAAGACTGAATCCCTTCTGAAAGACAGAATTGCACAGAATAAATTCTGCTCTCCTTTCTAATATGATACATTTAGTATTATCCAGTGAAATGATCCTATTACCAAGATCTAAACCATGCTCTCTGGTTACATTGTTTACTAGACACTGCTGTTTTCTTACTAGAAAACACGAACCTCATTAAGAAAACTAAAAAAAGAACTATATGAGTACTTAGAGAAACACCATTGCTTTATTTAACAGTCCTGTATGCACTTTTCTTGACAGGTGAAAAAACAAAACAAATCAACCTTTCAGTTATGCCATTCTAACATCATACAAAAATATTTAATTTTCCCCTCCTGAATGAAAAGCTGTGATAACTGATATATTTTTCTTTATTTTGATGTGTGTGTGTAGCTATTTGGAGTAATAACAGTGCACACTTCAAGCCTGTTATTTAAAGCTGCCTGCTTCCAACATGTATCAGAAGTGGAAAGCACCAAATTGAATTTGAGTAATTCCTGCAGAGGGATTACTCAGAATTCCATCAGACTGTGACTGCTTGTCCAAAAGCTGGATTCTGGGCATCAAGATTTATTTTCTTCTTTGGAATTGGTAACATCATACACTCAACAGACTGATAATTTTCCCTGATCTCCTTTTCCAGATTTTGACTTCTCAGGATCCCTATTAAAAGTACTCTATCCATTTATTAACTTAGAAAAAACAGGATTGGTTTTGCATAGAAATGGTAAAAAGTGCTGGAAAGTTGGTAATCTGAGCTCCCCAAGTGAAATAAAATTTCAGGCAGATATTACTGTTATGGGAGATAATAAGGAAAATGGTTTAGATATGAAGTTATTTTTATTTTCATAATATGCCATCAGGTGCTGTATGCTTTGTATCATAGAATCATAGAATAGCTAGGTTTGGAAAGGACCTTATGATCATCTAGCTCCAACTCCCCTGCCATGGGCAGGGAATCATGGGGCGCTGTTACTGAATTCAGTCTTGGGAAGTAATGATGAAGAAAACCCTAAAGGGTTCAAAGAAACTGTTCTGGAGGGTTCCATGGAGGCTCAGGCCTCTATTCATTTACCTCCTATTTGAAATATTTTTTTATTCTATTTCCGAAAGGTAATGCTATGGGAACACTCCCTCAAATAACTCATCTGCTCAGCTACTTCATAAGCACAACTGTCATTATATGCATTAAGGCCTAGAGAAAAAGGATTCTCTCTCTTTTCCCATCATACCCTCTAAGCATCCCCTTGGACCCTTATGGGTGCCATTGCTTCCTACAGCAAACTTTCAACAATCAATCTATTTACATTCTTAGTGAATCCCGGAATTGTTTGTACTGGCTGATGTACCACATTGTAGAAGAGACGCAAAAGCGATGTACCACATTGTAGAAGAGACGCAAAAGCTCACATACACACACAGCACAAATTAGGGCATCTCTCAGATCCACCATTGTCTGCTTACATTAACCCCAGTAGAAATACTGGCTTGATTCTGAAAAAGAGGGCCATATGGGTAAACACACTGCAATCTAGAAGCTATTTAGGACTGCTCAGCTGTCCTGACTGTTCTCTGAAGAAATGTTTCTGGCTGATATATTGTCCTAAGCAGCTCCTACTGAACTTCCATCTGATGTTGTTTTTGCCCAAGAGTTCTTTTCACTTCATCCATCCTTTCCTGGTGCCATCTACAGAAGCAAGGTCACCTAGGTGGGAGGTCCACTTAATTTATTATTCAAAAACATTTAGAAAGGTACAGGTTCAGTTTAGATATCTGGTGAGCCAACAGTCACACCACTTTATTGAAAGTACAAACATTTTAATAGTCAATATTTAGCCCCACGAAACGTAATCCCAGTAATTTTTCGGTGTTCCTTATTGCTTTAATTTTCTGTTACCATTTAGCCCCCAATACTAAAGGTTTCTGGATTACAAATTACCTGAAAACCACAATATTTAATGACATTAGATTAAACATACAAGATTTTTTTTTTTCCCTTGCAAAGCTAAATGTAGTATAAATTCTTTTTACAAAATTTTATTGCACATTTTATGCTTTGAGAAGCACTGAAAGTACATGGTTTCCACCAAGCACACGTGACTCAGAGGAATAAAAAATGCAGTTAGGCTTGTAAAAAACATATTATTTTTAAAGCCCTAACCCAGTGTAGCGGAAAAGTCTTCTATGTCTTTACCTCTTTTATAGGAGAATATTAAATGCAACTCCAACCCTTTATAACAATGTATCATCTGTTTCAAATTGGAAGGAAATCAACTCTCTAATACGGTAAAATAACATAAGTTAATTTTCTAATTGAACTCTCTGGTCTTGGACTGCCTGCAATAAACCTTGACAATCTGAGACCCAGGCAAGCTCTCGTATTTTGGAGAGTGGGCTGAATGTTACTAATTATATATAGTTGACTATTTCCACCAGTATAAAAGAAGACCAGTTGCCTGCATACTCAACATTCAGTGCAATAAACCCTCACACTAATGCTATATTATCGTTGAGAATTGAAACCCACAATATACAGGAAGTTCTGAGCCCTGCTTCTCATAATAATTACAGCTCAGTAGCATCCTCCCATGCAGTATTACCACCCAACTAAAAACTCACGATTAGCATATGCATAGGACAGGACTTTTCAGGCACTTGTAGCCTTTGTTCCCCCCCACCCCCCCACCCCACCCCCAGTGTTAATAACAAACCACAGTGGAATTCAGTGCTTGTGAGCCAGTGAGATTTTGAATGACATCCCAGAAAAAGAAAAAAAAAATCACAAACCAGTTTTAGTCCTAGGGTTATATTACAGCTATTCAAACCTCATTATACTGAGCAATGAGGACAGGCATGGTACCTTTCCCTGTTCCTGACTGATTGATCACAAGTTATTACCATGAAGTATGCGCAGTGCACCACAATGTGCAATGCACAAACTATGCACAAACACTAGACCACATACAGCTTAAGAGGTTTGAAGCCATCATTTTTGGAGATGTTCACATTCCAGAACTCCCCGCAAAAGGTATATGTTGTAGGCATTCAGCATATCTAAAAAATAGGACTGTGGTGTTCAAGGTATACAAGGAGGAAGAAAACAATATTCCTTGCTGAAAAACAATTCCATCTCTACTCAACAGCCACCCACAGTATAAAACACATGACCTCACCTGATGCTCACCACTGTGCATTGGAACATCTCTTCAAGAGAAAGCTGCCAGCAGAAACAACCCTGGCAAGCCATATCATGGAATTAATCCTGTAACTGCTGATTAGTTACCAAGCATATGTGAAAATCAGGTTCAGTTAGGAGGAGAGAAGTCATATTCAAATAGTTACACAGAAAAAATAATACGGGAATGCACGTGTGTGTGTGTGTTACTTTATCTCTGTAGAGCTGAAAAAGGAAAAAAAAAACATTTTTCCTCTAGGCAGTAGAGGAAAGACCTTTAGTCTGATAGACAGTGGCCAAGTACACTGTTACCACTTAGAAGTCCTACAGTTAGCAGGAAAGGTCTCATTAATATTGTATGTATATATTGGCTCACAGTGGGCTTACTATAGCCCAAATTTAGAAAAGAATGTTTTTTTTCCCCAAGATCAGTGATCTTTGGTTACATCATGGCCAAAGCTTATTCCCAGTTTCCGTTCCAGCATCAGTCTAACAAACCCAGACTTCAATGGTGGGTTTAAACAAGCTTCAAGTATGAGAGGAATGTCTTTATTAAAATATGAATATGTAGGCTTGTACTCCGTGCAAGTTGTTTTTCCAAAACAAAACTTTTTTTTTCTCCACAAAAATGAGCCTATCCCAGAATTAGTAGAGAAAATAAAAATGAAAGGGTTCACCAATATAGCTACTAATCTGCTCTGTTCTTCTGAATTGCCTATTGCGGTACGAAACCTTTACCTACATTTTGCAAAGCATGTAGACAAAATTTAATTCTTCTTCATGCAAATGAGGAGAAAATGAGGCGGGGGGGGGGAGGAGAAGGAAGATAAGGGAAATGTTTGCATTGAAAAATAAGTTCTTCCTGCTCAGTTCTCTTCTCGGAATAGGTCTCCTGAAACTATCTTAATTTCTTTCATGGCTGTGTAACAATGAAGTGTGAAGTATGATTTTAGCTGGACAGGCAAGTAGAAATATCCTTTAAAAAGTTAAAAAAAAAAAAAAGATTTTCGTAGCACACTACTCTACAGATCTCAACTAACCTTTAAGTTTACACAGTAGACTGAAAAACTGATAGTCAAGACAGTCCAGCTGAGGCTTGAAACACACAGAGGAGAACTAATCCATGATAGCAGCTTCAGAAACAAGGTGTGTGTGAGAAAGTGGACATCTGACATATGTATGAACAATTTCTGTGGGCAGGTGCTGACTTACATACACTATGTATGTGTGTCTTCATTTGCTCATTCAGAGATTTGTACCTCTGGGACAATTAGGGCATCATGAATTAATTTTCCACATATTCAAGGAGGGGAGAACTCTCAGTCACAGTTTATCACTCGGATTCATTTACTAGGCACCGAGAGATATATTCAGTTTGTAAGCAAATAGTATAAGGTGTTTGCGTAAGTAACATTAATGTACATTCTGCAGGAAAAAATATTAATAAGTGGGAAACAACTCCAGTCTGATTGCCTTTCGCCTTTGAAAGCTGTGGCTTTTAATACTTGGGCACAAGTGCAAAAACATCCCTGACACTTTAACATAGCTGAGCACAACTTGAGCCAGGAGGACCAGCTAGGTAGCTTTTCAAGGTCACTTCCACCTTTATTCGCTATGATCCTTTGAAACAACAGGCTTGGAGTTCAGCTGAGTAGATGTTCTGATGTGTTTAAAGCAGTTCTTGATTGAAAAGTTAGCCAGGAAAGTGTAAGGACTCATGTAATTCAATCCCTGTTAAAACAGAGAAAGCAGAAAAACACAGAAGAAAAACACAGAAGAAACCAGGCAGAAGGGCTGCATAACCTCACTAACTCTCAAGCAACTTCCAGCCTGATGGTCGAGGTTACTAAGCCTTCATCTGCTGAGCCTTCACATGTACTGCTGAGCTCTGTGTATGGACGCAGCAGACACACATGATCAAGATAGCCTCAGATGAGCAGTGATGCATCACCCTAAGAGAAATCCACATTTGCTTCTTCCTCCTTCCCCTCTCCAGAACTTCACATTGTAAAATCCAACACCACGAATCACAACAGGGTCCTCCCACCAAAATTTAGAAGTGCCTATGTTAACTCAAGTCTGACACAGAAGGATAGGACAGTAGAGTACTGGGTTAATGTCGCTGTCTTTACTAAAAAATAGGTAATTGTAGACAATTACTACCAACCCATTACTCTTAACCACCAACACAAGCAGCACCCCTATTCTTCAGAATAGTCAACGGTATTGCCACACTCTCACTGAAAAACAAACCAACATCACACTTGCAGAAAACACAGGAGTGCAAATATTAAAGTGCTGAGCTGAAGACCTTAAAACCCATATGCATCATACCGTTTGTAGCCTTAAGGTTTCCATCAGATCCACAAAAGCGCTCAGTTCTCAGAAGAAAGGATCTTCTTTCTCAAGCCAGAGACTTGCTCAAGTTAAAAAGAAACCACAGAAATGCCTGTTCTAGTCCGCAGTAAAGAGGGACCTAAGCCAACCTCTGTTATGTTCTTTTTGTGTCCAGTACCAGACCTTGACCATCACAAGAGACAGGAGTGCCGATTAAATTGTTACTCTCCTCTGCAGCTTCTCTCTGAGAGGAGCAGTAGAGAGCCCAGAAAGATACGTGTTCATCTTCAAGCAGAAGCAGTGGCTCTAAATTAATAATCCTTTTACACCTAGTAATCATCAAAACAGTCCCAAGAAAGCTGTAGAGCTAAATTTAACAGAGCACAAGCTTCAGAAACAGTACACAAAGGTAGGGAACTTCCATGGAAGCGAATAGAGGAAAGTAGAGAGAGAGGGAGGGAGGTGTTATATGTCTTAGCATACTGGTGAGCTGGAAAATAAATTTCTCTTTAATTAAGTATTCTAGTCTGGGAGGCCATTTATTTCTTCATGAAGATTTTATTAGCTTTTTTATCTTTGTTTTTTAATACGACAAACAGAATCTGACTCTGTAATACCCATGGCTGCAAATGCAGATGAAGTTGGGTTGTGCCAAACAGAAAGGACAAACCAGTTTAGGTGCAGAGCCAACTGTAATGCATACCAGTCATGACCTTCAGTGGAGAAATGCTACAGTTCAAGAGATCAACTAGAGTTTAAAATTTTATTGCATGAGATTTACTTTAAAAGCCCTGTCTGACTTTATGATTTCTCTTCAGTGACAAGCTTAATATCTATACTAAGACTGCTGTAGCAATAACCATATACAGAAAAGTGAATTTTGAATGTGCTTTCAATGAAAAGCAATTTACAAGGCATCTTGGGGCGAATCTTCAGTGAGCTGTACAGGGTATTAGCCACCTGACATGCATTAACATCAATAAGAAAAGGCAGTTAAATCTCTGAGCTAGGAATCTTTCTGTGTGTATCGAATCATCGCATTTTAAATATGACTTCATAAAAAAATGCTGTTACTGGAAATATGAACATGTACAGTGGTTGCAAGTGATCTGAACTGAAAGGATCCTGTATGTATTAGATATGTATGGATAAAGAGGTGTTCTTAAATTAATATACAAGAGTAGCAGGCCCAATTATCTGTCAGCAGTAACCTCCACTGTTTGCATGCTCTGCGAGAATATTCATGTAAATAATTTTTGACCATGCTGGAGACCCCAAACAAGGATAAAAATGCTCCTATTGTGGTTGCTGCTATTCTGCTGTGACACCTCATTTATTCTAGAAGAGTGTGACTGCGCTGCCTGCAACCCAAATCCATGTTCAGACTGCCCTTTTCAAAGCTGCACCATGCACAATATTTGCAAGTTGCAGGTATTTTATATATGTGAAAAAAAAGAAAATAAAATAACTGTGGAGAGCTCATGTCTCCTGATGTGACTATTTTTTTCACATTGTAAATAAACAAGTAGAAGTTACAAAATCAGCATTTAAAACCCATGTATAACCAAAACTTTAGAGCACTCATTATTTAGTCAATTTTTTAAGTCAAAAATTCACCAGTTAGAGGAAGTGGGCAAATATATTACTCCAACATAGAATCATAGAATGGTTTGGGTTGGAAGGGACATTCAAAGGTCATGTAGTTCAACCCCCTGTGATGAGCACATCATGTGTTTTCCACCTGGATGAGATATTCCTTAGAGCCAGGATGGTCAAATGGAAGGGCTTTAACTTCCATATGCATGTTCACCACTGATCTCTTTTCAACTCACACCTCAAGTAGAACGTGGGACTACTGATTTTCCCCTTTTAAGAGTGTTGGTGGTCAACAAAATATTGAGGTTAGATCATCCTAAGCGGTCTGTGACTTTCTTAACTGATAGGTGACCTAACTCACGATGAGCACATTTTGAACTGAAACCCAAGCAGCATATTGAAGGAACTGTTAGCATGCTATTTGTGGTAAGTAATTCAGACTTTGTAGAATAACCTCAATTAGTAAATTTCATTCTCAAAAATATCTTTGTATCTTTCTGCCGTAGCTTCCATCTATTTGCCTAGAGTTCAAAGGGCAAAGATATACAACAGAATCGAAGAGAAGAAAGTTACTGTTAAGCTAAGGTTTTTTTCCTGTGCTTATCTTTTTAGTTTGGAATAGAAAATAAATTCTGACATTCTTTGTGATCAACTCACGTAACTATTGTTCATTTGTATGGAGGAATGGGGCAGGTCTGGAATAGTCAGTCAAGGCTAAAAGAAGTTGAAAAAGGTTTGATAAGAACACATAATGAAAGTGTATGGAGAACAACACCATTGTTGACTAAAAAGCACAGTTTGATAGAGTTGATACAAGAAAAAAATCCTTAGGAAAACTGAAGCCAGCTCATTAGAAACCAGTTCCGCTATCACTCTGCGTATCACAGCCGTTCCACAACCTGACTAATCTGCATGCCTATAATAATGAATTAATCATATTTCTAATTTTTGGCAACACGTATGTTTCATACAGTTATAAACTGGAACAAAAAAGAAACCTCTTCTCCAACCTTCTTACATCCGCAATGCTATTTAAAGAGCCACAGTAGTCCTTACATTCCTTCTGTTGTTGCATATTCATATTATAATAAATATGTGAACAATCATGTGTACTATAACAAAGTACTTGCTTTGTTGCTTTCTTGCTTCTCACCACTGGAACATAAACATCCTCATTTGTAGGCTGAGAGGTGCAGTATCCAGATGACTTTAATTCCATCCAATAGAGGGCCAAGGTAGAGGCATACAGAACAGTCCTTATGCACTACCCATTATTTAATACTAACTTAAATAAAGCATTTTTATCTCCTTTCAGTGCCATGAGGGTGAAAGACGGGATTCTTCAAATAAAACAAGGCAAAGGTGAAAAGAAGTGAAAGTACACTTGTTTTATCCAAGTATTAGGAAATCCAAGCATGTAGCTCCCAGAGACCCATATTACTAATCCAAGACGGCTACAACCTTTCTCCCTTCATCAAAGCTCTTTCAATGTCTCCTGAGCCTTGACGACAGCACCCCACAGTGGATGGCTGCAATGAAACCAGATGATAAATTGAAGATGTAATCTGTTTTCCACTGAGTGTTGTTTCTTGCATCTGCACTGTGCCTCCAAGAAGGCAGAAAATTTCCTGATTGAAACTTGACAGCCATGCACCTTGTGATTGCCGTACCTCCCAATAAGGAGAGGACTTAGTAGCTTGCTACTGCTCTGATTGTGCTGAAGGCCTAGAGATCAGAGTGAAATAAGAATTCGAAGGCTCTATATTTATATCTTTTGCCTGAAAAACAGCTTCACAAATGGAGCATACAGCTTCCCCACTATCAAAAATGTGCACTCACTTTGTAACACTGAACATGTGTTTATAAATATGTATTAAAAGGAGATATCTGAACAATAGCATTACTTTAACAATATCCTGCTCCCATGGAATTGTTGAAGATCGTAAATTAATCATCAGTGCACAGTATTACTACCTTTAGTACATTACCCAAGTGGCCAGTTATTACTGGAAAGACGTTTGTTTTGTCTGACTAAACATGTATATCTCTTTCTTCTATCAAGATATTCAACTGTGAGTAATTAAAATTAACCACCAATTACCAGAATTGTTTAATCAGAACTGAAGACACCACAACTAGACCTTTGTAATGGCTTTAAAAAAAGCAAGAGCTGCTTTTAGGTCCTTCTGGCTCTATCTCACACAGAGATTATTGCAATACAGGTAGGACCAAGTGTGATGCTGTATCCCAGTCAAGCCCCAGAAATGTGAAAGGTTAAAATCGACTAAAAAGAAAGTGACTCTAAATAATCACCTAGTAAATAACGTTAAGTCTCAGTGCAGCCTTCACTGCAATATACCAGATTTGGCATATCAGACTGCAAATAGTAATAATTTTAGGGAAACAAAAGCACTTTGTTACTTCTTGTAGATGTGTATTTTTTTCCTCTTCCCTATGGATTTAAGGCCAACTGAAGTCCCTTACAACAACAAAAATAAGTCCTTGCATTATGTATTCTATTAAAAGAAAGAACAGCTAATTAAGTGACAGACAGGACATAGTACTAAATTCCTACTGTGAATTATATACCATAAGGCATCAGGCTTTGTCACACCCAGGTAAAGCTAGCTATGGGAGAAAGCTCTTGCATACAACAGTTATGGGCACCCTGCAAGAACAAATGATGTGGATCAGGAAAGACAAGTGGCAGCCCAATGGCAAGAGGTGGCCCAAAACCATGTCATTTCGAGCCTCAACCACATGGCAAGCACCACTGCACATTGCTATTTGGAAAGGGGTAGAAAAGGGAAACAGTGTGCAGACTGAGTCTGGAAGATTTCTAAAAATCAAGTGTATAAACATGACTGCATCTGGTCTGCCCAAATATGCCCTTGGGAATACAGTGGCCCCTATACAAAAGTTGGCTATCCCTCCTGTACACAGCCAGTGATGGGTCATCCAAAAGGCTGTGGGATCTGTGCAAGCATCCCAAAAGTCTTTGAGACTGTACAACACCAGTTGCAATGTGCTGCGCTACTGCCTTGTGGCCAATCCAAAGGTTTTTGGGTGTAGAAAATTCCAGCCTAAATCTGGGGATGTGGGAATTCACCCACCATTACTTATCTGTCCTTACAAATGCTCTGCAAAAAAAGCAATCTTCAAGCTTTGTCAAAAAACATTTCAGGGCTTACTACAGGAAAGACTACGCACCATTAGCAGGCCCAATCTAACATGCATTTTTGCATTTTAAAAGACAGTTAAGTAGATGATTATCAGACTAAGACAGCATTCTGCTGGCAGAGGGGAGCAGATTACCCCTTTACATGGCATTTGCTAAACCAAACCCAAATCCTTCAGGGATAGGGACTGGGGCTAGGTTTGATGGGTTAGGTAAAGTGCTTATTTTAACCAAATATAAGCTAGTGTGCTAACACAAACCACCTAAATTTCCCTAGAAGGGTGGGAAAAGCACAGATATTATTTATTTTCAAGTTCCACACTGTGATAATCACTTATCTTCCCGATTTATGTGCAAGTATAAATTAATATGCAGATTTAATATATCTAATATTTGAGGATGAAGACAGGAAGGCGGGAGCAGAACTGTGCAGACAAAGAGAGAGAAAGGGAAGCAGACTTACACAAGAGAAACCTGAAATGCAATCAAGAAACATCCTAAAAAATGCAAAGTACCTGGCAGGGTTTCCTTATATACTAAGAGGTGGGGCTACTAGTCATGGGCTACCCCAGCCAGACCCCACCACATCACCCTCTGCAAGCCTAGTTGCAGACACCGACTGTTTCCAATTGCAGCTCTGGTTGCCTTAAAACAGCTTACTAGGGACTTCCAGGGAATAGGTGTCCAGCTGCAAGTAAAGATACAACTGTTGTACTAAGGCCTCCATCATGACTAGGCTCTCTAGAATCCAAACTCTTTATAAATAATGGGAAAGGCCCATAATATTGCTTAATAAAAGAGGCAAAGTGTCTTCAATGTCTTCCTTCACACAGTATCAGAACTATAATGGGCAGCAAATCCTTAACTGAGTGGGGTTTTTTCTTTATTTTTTTCCTACCAGAAATACTCTAAGGCAATCCAAAGCAATGTTTAATTTAGGCATTCTCACCTGGCAATATAGAGCCAAATTAAAGACACTGAAAATCTCAAGGAAACAAGTCAACAGTCCTAACCACAGTGACTGAGCCTGGTACTTTTCTTACTTATTTTAGGGCAAGAGTGTGTGCTGGAACTCTGGACTCTGACTTTGCCATTCATTTCTGTGACATTGTCTTGCAGTTCCTGCTGCAATCTCATCAAATATGCCCTTTTTTATTAATCTTTTCAATACTACTTTTTGCCTCTGCTCAGCAATGCAGAGAGTAAAGTGTAAAGTGTGTTTACAACTTCTAGACCCACTCTGTGTCCCAAGCAGCTAAAAGTGTCATCAGTCTCATGGTGTGTTATCTTACAGGGCTTTTTAATTGCACACACTCAGACAGAAGAGAAACGTCAATAATGAATACACTCCAAAGCTACTGTAAAAAAACACCATGATACAAAGGAATTCCAATGGTATACAGCACATATAGTAGTGTCTACTACTTTTCTGTTTGGACAGCATGCTTAAAACCATATCTGCATCGCAAGACAAACCCTATAATCTACCACAGGGCCAATCCTTTTTGCCCTGCTCTTTTTGAACTACTAAAAGCTTCCTGTTAGCAGAGGCAGCAGACAGAAACCTTTCATCTCATGATCAGTCCCTGCTGAAGTCACTGAGATGATCAGCATGAGCGAAAGCTGGGCAGGATTGGCCCAACTGTGACTTGTCTGAGATGGTCACACACATAGTGTGTTAGCTAGATCAATATTGTGTTTCATAAGATAAAGATTATTAACATTCACATTGGAGGTTTTTCAATATTCTTTGTGGGCTTCAGCCCCTATTTTCACCAGTGGAAAGCCAGAGTAACACCAGTTTATAAACATGAAAAGATTCTTCTCCTATATGTAAAAGAACTACAGTATGCTAAAAAAGGTCAAAGTGATAATCCTCTGTAGAAAAGAAGAATGCAAACAAATATCAACTAATCAAGAAACACACGCTGTTTTTCAAAATGCTAATATGAAGATTAATAGCTCTTCTTTGACATCCAAGAGCCTTTGGAAACTCTTCATATTGAAACACTTTGTAAATCACTTTTAGAGAAAAAGCATTCAGGGAGCCCTATTTAATCAAATTAACTACTAAGGAACCTTGATAACATTCAATAAAATTTCTTCTGCTTAGAATTCGCATCACTGTTCCTAGGATATGTAATTGTTTATGTTGTTTTACACCACTTTGCATTGCTGTGGAGCCTTGAGAGAGAATTATAAACAGTCAAGAAGTGTGTTCATTCCCCTTGTGTCTGCACATCTTGGACTCAGTCCTGGTCCCAGTGAAGTCAAACTATTCCCAGTGAATCCCTGGCAAAACTCCCAGAGACTGCACTAGGGATAAGACCAGACACATAGTGCCTAACCCAAACCCCACTGAATTTGATGTAGGACTTTCATTTCTTTCTAATAGGCTTTGGATCAGGCCCCATCCACAAAACATGTTTAGAATCACTGTTTTAAACAAGGTGTAAGGAGGCACAGAGCAGATTTCCGTCCTGTTTCATGCTACTGACCAGATGGAGGTTTCTGCTCAGCTTAGGTTGCCTGCTACAAATTGCAGGTAAAGCCTAAGTGACGGGCCTTGTCTCAGTGGGGCCATGAATGAAGTTTGTGTCAAAAACCATGCATACAAACAGAAGCCACAAGGAAGCACAGTGTGGAAGTGAGCTAAGCCCAGATGAGGCATAGCATAAGACCCAGAGCCCACAAGAGGAGGGCTGCCATTTTCTCCTCTCCATTCTGGTACTCTGTTCATTCTCCAGCATCAGGAGCAATGCAAACAGACATAGGAGCCCATCCAAATCATACCATGGTCCCTGACTGCTCTAGCATCATTTGCTGGACAAGGCTTTGACAACACCCACCCAAGTCTACACAAGAGTTAACCAGCGAAACCTCAGAAAAGGTCTTACTAGTTGTCTGTAGTCTGTGCTGCTGGGATATGGAATGTTTCTCTTATATCCCACTTGGTGTCTCCTACTCTACTTTATTTTCTGTTACTTCAGGGTTCACTCTGTAAATGCCACCAAAATGTTAAATGACATCTTATTTGAGAATATAATTAACCAAAAAGGTTGCAAATCCTTGAATCTCATTTGTTCTTAAGAATCACAGAGCTGTGGAGTCCTGAGCTCACATAAATTTTACTACTGACTCATGAAGTGTTAGTAGGCCTTTTGCCTCCCCGTGACTATTTTTCCAACTGTAAAATAGTCATGTTATTACTGTGTATATCGGGGAGTTTTCAAGCTGACTTGCAAATTGTTTCAAGTATATAAAGCTCTACTTACAAATGGTAGGTTTCATTCTTTAAACCTAGATCTGGACTGGAATTCTGAAGTCATGAGACATGCTCGTCTCTAGAGTTTTGCTTTGGCCAGGACCAAAGCTCAGAACACAGAATTCAAGTTCTGGGTTACTGGCATCCTGAAAGAATATATGGAAAACACAACCAGAAACTCATAAGGGGGAAAGGTGACAACAATATTTTACCTCATTTGCAATTCCCACAACCGACACTAAAATATGCAGTGATGTATTCTTTACTAATATGCACACAATCATTTTGGGGTCTGATGTTCCTCCCACTGAAATACAAGAGAGAAATTATATATCATACATAGTGAAGATTTTGTCATTTCATTCCTCCCACATATTTGAATGGGAGGAAGGCACTAAATGCCAAAACCAAAAGTGAACACACAGGACCTATCTCTCAGAACTGTAATTCATTCTAAGGCACAGCACTGATTTTACTTTTACACTGACCTCCATCCCACACAATGCAAACCCAGTGGTTCTCCAATTAACAAACAATTTTTGCTATTTCAAATGGTACATACAAGACTGATGTTCTAGCCCAGCTTCTTCAACTAAATGTAGGTTTAAAAAAAAATCCATAACTTCAATTTCCCTCCCACTCTAATAATTTGTGGGACTTTTTTACGTGTAGAATTTCTCTTTTCAAGTTCGTATCATACACAAGCTGAAGCCAGTGGAGAACCCCAGATTACAGACAAGCAACTATTAACATGAGTCCCTACCATATGGCCAAGTACACAGGCGCAAAATTGTGCATATGAGAGATTTTCTGTAAGTTACGTTGTCTGTTATCTACAGGTGGAAATGTTCTTGTTTACACTACATAAGCTCCCATCACCACCAGGCAGTCTTGTTTGTTGCAATACATTCTTGGGAAGTTCACCCTGCCTACTGTGTGTACACATTTTAACATTAGCATATATGAGTATTATTTTCATCAAAAGAGGCTGAAGTTTGGCTAACATCTTGATTCAAAGCTGTACTAATCAGTTTTAAGATGCTATTTCTGGTTTGGTTCATTTCAAAATTCCATCTTCTAATTCTTCTCCTGCTTTCATTCTGCTTTGACGTTGCAGGAGCCTGAGATTACCTGCTATGATGTGCATTTGCTGGATGCTACTGTGACATAAACAGAAAACAATCTCAGATCCTACACCATGGACAAGCTCCCACTGTTTCTCAGCGTCTTAAGGATAGGGTCTCCTCATCTTAAGCCAAGAAGTGTCATGGCCCCTTTATCATTTACAGAAAAGTGAAAAGTAAAACAAAAATAATGTTTCTGCAATGTGCTACCATAATGAACTTGTGTGTTTGCTGGGTCTGGCAGATAAGCACTCTGAAGTGTAACAACATGAACAGGAATAAGGAAGTGATGATTTTGTTTGTTTCAACTCCTCTGTCTTACCTGATATTCCCCTTTGCTTGGTTTGAAGTCACACAATAAGTGCAGAAATACTATGCACATCAGATATCCCTTCCATTTTGCTCTCATTGCAGCATATCTCAAAAGCTGCACAAAGCTGGCAGAAAAGATTTAATCAAGATATCTCCAGGACCTGCAGAAAGTGACAATAACCATGTTATAGAGCACCTCTATCGGGTCAGCTCTGAGCTGACACACATGTCGATACTTAACTGCTGTGACACTGCTAGAGGTTTAACACTGTCTTTCCAAACAAACTTTAGCACTGGAAGTCCCATTATCTCTTGGAAGACTCTCAGAACAAGACATTTTTACAAATTCTGGGTATACAAATTGCACATCAACTGAATGCTCCAATTACAATAGTAGTAACTTTACCACAGAAAGCATCTTATGCAAGAAACAGTTTGGTGCACCATCAACACCCACTGCCTCTGCTGAAGCTTGAGCAGAATCTGACTCAAAAGGTCACCAACTGCCACAGTGTAATGCTTTAATTTGGTTTAACATACAAAAATGAATGAGTTTGACAGTTCTGTTGTCCTACCCAGGAGATGTTCAATGCTTCTAAAAACCAACTCAGACTGATGTTGTGACCTAACTAGCAACTAAGATGATAAGCCTAAGGTACCAGAATTTTAAAGTGTAGCTGAAATTTAAAAAAATGCCCTACATTTGCTCCAGTAAAATATGTATTGCTATGCTGTTGAGTTATTATTGGGATGATATATTGCTGAATTGCATGTCTTACCTAAAATTTTGGGCTAAGGCAAACAGAGCAATTTGCTTAAAGCATCAAAATATATCTGTGCTTGGACTATTTGTCTTGCAAGTTAGAGTTCTGTTAAAGATCCTTCCCCATGTCCTCCAAGGAGCTTTCAAAAATCAACAAGGTTCTCAAGTACAGATGTTTACAAAGGGATTGCTACACCAGCATATGTATTTATACAAACACATGTTGGCAGTTGGCTTTCTGTATCTGTTCCACATCAGAAGTGGGTGAATTTCTCCACCACAGGGATAGAATATCTCGCATGAGTAAACTGAACCTCACTGAAGTGGTTTGGGACAGAAGAAATGAAATGAGCAAAGCACTGCACCAAACATGCTCTTTTAGGCCAATTCATACCCATTTTTGGAGCTCCACTATCTGAGAAGAGAAAGATGTGGATTTGGACCATTGCAAAATTTGGAAGAAGCTCTCAGAACATGAGCTGAATTCTGTAACCACAACCAACATCCTTTAAGCTTCTTTTTAGGAGCAGCTATTAGAGATGTAACCAAAATATCCCACTAGGGGAACACGTGTCCTCATCTGAAACCAGTACGAGATTTCTAGCACAAGCAACATGCATGTACATGCAACAACAAAATGCAGCTATAGAAAGACATGGCTATAAATTAGTTTAAGAACAATCATTCTAAACACACACACATACAGCTCAATTCTCAGAGGAGATAAAGTTGGTCATTATTAATTCTGTTCTTTCAACTTTCTGGATATAAGAAAAGCTCAAACAATAGCTATATATAATCACATGTATACATCCTTAATCAGTAATTACTTTTTTTTATTTGAAGCTCCCATCTTCTCTTGCCAGACTCTGCATCTCACACACAGCAAAACTTTATAAGCTGAGTTAGAGCAAACAGGTATATCTGCAAAACAAATGGGAAAAAAAATAAAAAGGCACCATAAAGCTCTCTGGGCAGCAGAAAGTAAAGACATGCAGCAAATCTGTGGCATTGCTGGAAGCTGCACAAAAGACTAAAGGGCTGCAAACCAAAACGAACTGAAACATGACACAGCCCTGACATCCAGCTGCACTTACATGGTACTGGTAATGAAAGCACAAAGCACTCCAGGAATTCCCATTTTTCTTTTTTTTTTTTTTGATGAAAGGTGATATGGGCAGTCAGACTTCCACCAGGAGGTACCTGCTATGGAGACACTAAAATTTTTCTCTTCTGATATACCTCTCCTTCCCCCCTTCCCATACAGCCGCTGGTAGCAGAAGCGGAACATTCAACACGCAGAGGATGTGTTCAAATAAAATTCTGCTATAAACTATATTCTATAAATGTACAAAAGCATTCTTTGTCAAATTGAAACCATCCTTCTGGCCATTAAAATATGCGCAAATTCAAGTAATAAATTATTCTTTCCATGGATATTAATCACATATACACAACATTATGAGAAAAGTCATGCTCAAGAGATGCTGCAAGCCCACACCTGAGACACTTCAGCTACCATGCAATAGGAGCACACACAGTTCAGTAGTGCATTGAGTCCTTAAAGAGCAGCAGCATTTCAAGAATAGATTTCTTCATTGTATTTGGTCTGTAAGAGGTTTAGGTAACTTCATAAACTTAAGTAACAAAAATACGTACTAATTATTTTTACCAGTTGATTTAACATAGGCACATATTTGCATATTTTTGCTGTCTACAAATTTTGTGCTGTCTACAAATTTTGTACTGCCTACAATTCTCATCTATGATGTTTACAATGTTTATAATTTCTGTTTCCAAGACCTAGGAAAAGATAAATAAACAAAAAACAAACAAAACAAACAAAAAAAACAGCAACATAAGCCAGGTAAATCTCCTTACAGTTATGGAGGAAATATGCAGTATTATACCTACTTTTCAATTCTGAGTTAGAAAGTTAGATCACAGGCTAAAATGCAAGTTACTATGAAGCTTGTTGCAGTTTAATTACTTCCTTAGGGATTTCTCTGGCATGGGCAAGTCCCCAAATGGAATGGAGTTGATCTCCTGCTGTTACTGCAAAAGACACAGTAATGGCACGAGAGCAAGCTGCAACATTTGGCCAACTCCCAACTGCTGTGTCTCCTGCCCTGGATCAAGAATAGCTGTTCCAGAGCACAATTAACGGGAAGGTCATATGCAGGCACCCTTGCAAGATCCCGTCTACTTCAGAGTTGCATTGTAGTCATTCCAAAGTACTATTCCATACAATAATACATTAAAACACAATATTCCAAACAGTTGCTATGAGGTTGCAATAATTTTCAGCTCAGCTCAACACCTGCCATGAAGTGGTTATCTACCTCACCACAGCAGAGCATTATGGGTTTGTAATTTGTTTTGACAGGGAGCAAGTGACAAGCCAGAAAAGGTTCCATCACATTAATGAAATTACAATGTATAATGTTCACATTTAACTTGCTGTTAGTGATTACAAGCACATTTGATAACTGCATACTGTAAGACCTCTCAGTGGGATGCTGACAATACTGAAAGAAAAGCTATTCTTTCAGTATTGCAATGCAAACATGAAATACAAGAATCAGCAAAAATATCACACCCAGGTACACATCAAGAAGTTGCCAATCTCATTAACCATTTTCTGCACTGCCAGGGGAGGGCAGATCAATCTTCTGCCTCCACTCCGAGTGATTAACCTTTTAGATCCAGTCCCTCTCTTCAACAGTTTGTTAGAAACAATTCAAAACAGAAACTGCTGCAAGCTCTCACTGTGAAAAAACTCTGGGTTTATATGCTTCTATTCCCCACTTACTCTTGCAATCTCTTCTTCCACAGCCTGTACACACCCTAGAAGTGCAGAACATGTAGCCAACCTATTCTTTCCTTGGCATCTCATACTTGCTCAGATGCCTCCTTGATGAGATCTCAAGTTGGTTTATCCCTCCTTCAAGATGGATTTTAAATAAAATGTCAGAGGGGAAAGTGAGCTCTAGTTTACAAACCCATCAGCCTACCTCTAGTGTGGCTACTGGGGTTAAATTAGGTTTTGCAGTATTTTCATTCTCAAGAACCTCTTTGATCTGGTATTAGAAATCCATCTAAATATTTTTGTTTTCCAACCTAAAACATGACTAGCTGCAGTGAACAGAGGAAAACACTCACAATATACCCCAGTGGAGAAACAGTACTTGTTATCTGTGGATATCATATTAAATTATTTCCATTTTACAGATGGAAACATATCTGGCCTAGATGAGACCACAGGCATCCAAGAGTTTCTAACAGCAGAACTATGGATAATGTCTCTTCTGCTTCTTCGATACTAGTGTCCTATCCATTGGACTATGTAAATACAACCTTTGCGCTGTAAATACAACCTGTTTATTTTTCATTGAAAGTCTCTGGCTAATCTATCTCAGCAGGGCTTTAGCCTGGAACACTACCCTCTGGGCCTTGCAATTTTTCTGAGCAGTTCATTGTTGTTAGTGGATCCCAGTTTGTATCTGCCGGGTATGTGTTCAAAACTGCTGAAATAGGTAAAGAGGGACTTCAGTCCTTGCAAGTACAATCCACAAATCGTGTATCATTAACCACAACATGAACTTCCACTGATCTTTTTCTGCACAAAAGACATTTCCGTACTAAAGATACATTTCAGAAGTTTTCAGTTTTATAATAAACATAATTCTATACCCTTCAGGTTCAGGTCTCCTGAACTGCCTGGTAACTGATTGGTCTGTGTGGAACCCCACCATTTGAATGTCACACAGGCATAACCATGACCCACTAGAAAGAATGAGGGTTTCCATAAATGGGTGAGAAGGCTTTGATTATTTACAAGTGTAAATTCCTGTCGTCTTCACAATTATGCCACAACAACAGCAGAATGACTTTCAGTACGAGGATGTAAAAATAAATAAACCAAAACAAAAACACATGATGGTATACAAATAAAAATGCATTTCAATTTTTTGTTCCAAAAATAAACATGGAATGAATCTCATGCTATGTATAAAAAAATAAAATCTTAAAGCATCAGTTGTACGAACACAGTTTCAATCAAACCTTAAAAGGTTTTAATCCTCAGCCAAAACCCTCAATAATTGTTATTGGCTATATCTGTGGGGCAAATGCTCTTAGCAGGAGTCAAGGCCACTCAAACACACTGAATTTTACATCTAGTAATGATGTAAAGGTAGGAGGACAGCTCTTACCTGCTCTTCTTTCTTCTTGATCCAGGGCTAAGAGTGGCTTGGCAACGTACTTTGGAAGAGTGCTGCTTCCAGATCACACACTTTTCTTCCAGAGGTGAAGATCAATCTCTAGAACCCAAAGACTTTTTTCCTCCAAAAGTGTCTTCAGATGTTTTTCTAGAACAGCTGTGTTTCTACTTTGTACTGATCCAAAAGTGATTAAAAAAATAAAAATGAAAGTGAGTGGGATCAACAGACTGGTTCTAAACTAGTATCTAGTCATTATTTAAATGTCCAGTGGTTTTTAACAGAACCTGAACTTAAGACTGAGAAAGGAACAGCAAAAGCCTGCAGAAATAGGCAAGTTGCAAATCAAAAGACTTTTTAAGACTATTTTTAACATCGGCTTTAACATAAAATCTTTTTTTTTATTTTGTAGTCATCTGACATCCAGTCAGCCAAGACTAAAATTTTCATCATGCAACCAAAGACACCTTGAAGATGAGATGGAAACTGATTCTGTTCCTCAGACAGCTACTTCAAAGAGTCTGATTTTAGAAAGAATGACTCTAGTGCATCTACTGTCCTAGCTCCCCGTCCTGGACATGAATTCTACTTGCTCCTTAACTGCGATGTGTCTGGTGACTGAAAAGCTTTCCCAGCAATCAGTCAGCCAAAGCATTAAACCATCATAAGCAATATGGCCATAATCAGTCCCTGTTTCAGTGGTTTTTTCTGATGTCAGAATAATTTAGATGCCCGGATATCTGAAGCAGCTGTGCCAATGAATACGTGAGCAGAGAAAAACACAGCTGTTTTCCAATTCAGGAACACTGTTCTGGATTTTCTTAAACATCTGGTAAATCAGATGCTCCTTTAAGGGCAAGCGTGATGTGTATCAATGAACTTTTATCTTGCCTTTATGTACGTAGAGATAAGCCTCACACAAAATCTGAGGGCCTCAGACTGTTGACCATAGTCAAGCCTTATTGCATGAAAAATACCTACTTCTACATCAAGCACACACTTGCAAACCATATTACTGCCTCCAAAAAATAGCAACAATTTACTTATTTAAAGACTATGTTGTACTAGTATAATTATTTCAGTGTAGAAGCATGGGTTTTATCTTATAAGGTATCCCACTAAAATATTTAACACGAATACAGATACATCCTTAAAGCTTATTCCATCAACATCAACAGTACTAACTGCAGTGACTTTAGTACCCATCCCTACCATTGAAACTGCACCTGTACAAGGTGGGAAAGACAGCTTCAGCTAAACAAGTCAGAGCAGAACAGTTAGAGAATTTTAAGGAGAGAAAGTTCCCCTGGGATTACTAATGATTCCTCCCTGCATGGTTCTGTCCCATAATCTTTAGCCCTTTTGACCAGGGATTAACTGATCGCATGGCAAAATAACCCCATCCATTAATCTAAGTGGGAAATATTACTAGCTCAAGAAGAAAGTTTCTTATTAATTCACAGAGGTTCCAGGTCAGGCCTCCATGTCATACTTTCAACCAGGCTAAAGGAGCCACAAGTGGGTAAGTTTCATTGTGAAAAGCTGTCTCCATGGCATTAGGGCAAACTAAAAGAAAAATACAGTATGTTCTAAAAATGAGCATGATAAACACAGTATAGAACCAATAAAAAAGCAATGTTAAACAAATAAGACCTAATAACTGATGTAAACAAAGCCTGAGACTTCCTGTATAATGACAGGAAGCTCCAAATAAAGGGTACTGGCTTCATGCACATTACAAACTTAAGAAGTTGAAGACTAAATATTCAAGAGTAAGCTTGCAATCTACAGAAGTAGAGTAAATTTCAGTTATGTATTTCATTACACTGGTGCCTTATAGATTTTAAGGGGTTTACAACTTTGCTGTAATTATCCACTATTGGGTAAATTTGGCATACAAAGAACTCTTTTTCATTCTCTCCTAATAGAAAGTTACTTGCTCTCTGCTGTTACTGCATTCGTTGCACATGCAACACTCACCAAGAGTTTTAGGTTGTGCAAGCAAAGCAGGTCAGGGCTATCATTTTGTGGCTTTTAGAAATACATCTTTCATACACCCAAACCATATTGTTCCTACCTTCACTTATCTTTCATTAATTTAGCCTTCAATTTGGGTTCACTCACATGGCAAAAATGTGTGATTCATTCATCAGCCATGAGAAATTACACGTATCATTACATAAAGCATAACCATGAAGGCCTTTTTTTCATCAACAAAGTCAAATTTCCACCAGGATCACAGAAAAACATGGTGGTGGCATTAAAATTCACCAGGGAAAAAATGCCATCACTTCTGCTTCCCCACACTGTGTCAAAAGACTTCCTGCATGTCCCCATCTGAGGAAGACGAAGCTAAGCATTTCCAACAGAAAAATGGAGTAACAGTAGTTCCCCACCTCAGGATCACACTGAAAATTCACAGTGAGTTCTTTGACAGTTCGCCAAAAGCATTAAATAAAGGAAATAAATACAGTTATATTCAGGTGCTATACTCGTAACACCTTGGAGTCAAGAGAGATGCCAGCTTCAGAAGTTCTTATCCTTGTTCTCAGCAGCTTATTCCATCACTGCAGTTGCAGCAAAGATCCAATGGTTTGTGATGGTATCCTACCACTCAGATCTCTGAAATGATGCCATCAGAATATGGCTCCCAATTCCTTGGGGTTTTTTCCAGGAAAAGAATGCATTAAGTCTGCCATGTCCCCAGGTCCACCCACCTTGGTCAGAAAGGGGAGTAAAAGCATGACAGGCAGCTACCCCGTTGCTTTAGCTCAGAGGAAAGGGGCTCCATATGTCAAATCCATCCCTTTTGCCAGGGTGTAGTCAAGGTGAAACCCAACATGCAATGGTAGCAAAGCAATCTGCAGTTACTGGGTAGCAAACACTGAATAAATGCCCTCAAAGATAGAAAAGCATAAAGATTTATTATTGTTGTAGTTAATAAAACACAAGCAGGTTCTGGTAGGGATTCAATGCTTACTTCAGAGTTTTTTGGGAAAGCCCTTTTCCTGGATACAATGCAAATGAACAATTATAACTTCAACATTGGCACGTGTATTCAATGTGTTTTGGGGTATGCTAATAGGTGAAGCACTATATCTCCAATGTAAGCATGCATCTTTCTCCAGACAAGGAGTAGAAAAGAAATGCAAACACTGATATTCAGATGCCATTTAGAAGACAAAGATGAAGTAACTTTCAACATTCAACTGCATGGGTACTTTTAAGCTATAACAAGTTTCCTGAACTTTCTCCTGCTCCATATTATTCAATTCAGTTTTGTCTTAAGTTTTGCCGTATGCCCTGAGGGAAATAGTCTCTGTCTCTCTGTAGACATCTATTCTATCCTGAAAACAAAAAGTGAAAGAAATCTGCTCCTTTTTTTGATTTTACATCTAAGTTAACCAGCTTCGGATAGTTTCAGTACAAACCAGAATACTGCAATGTGGGTTTCTACATTTAAAGTTGTTGGATACTTTACAGAAATAGGTCACTTTAAAGTTTGTATTAATTGCTTACAATCTAACATATAGCTGCTACAATTGTTACCTTTGTATAACAAACTTTAATCAAATCAGGGTAAGTGGCAATTCCAGAGGAACAGAGTAATTTGATTAAACTTCTCTTTCTAGGTTTAGTCAAGACTCACCAGGTCTCTAAAGTAGGAAAACATGAAGTATAAATGGAACGAAACCCTATGAGGGTAGAATATAAACCTAAAACTCTTTAGATATTTTATTCATTTATGCTCCATAGCATATGACCCCAGAGAACCAATAAGTGCAGATGGAGCACAAAAAATATGAACCCACCTTAACGTTGCTTTTTTTTTAAAATGTATATATAACTTCCACTAATCCAAATGTTCGCTTCACAGGTCATGTGTAAGAAAAAGTTTGCATGGTTTATATTCCCAGGATCCCATTACAGTAGAGCTCAAAACCAGTTCACTCAAGTATTAGTAAAACTAAAAGAAAAGGAAAGAAAAAAAAAAAAAAAAAGGAAAAAAGAAGTGTCCAGATTTTCAGCTGATAATAAATCACTTTATGTCAAGGAAAAAAAAAAGAAAGTCTGACCTCTACTTTCCAGTATTACTTATTACAACAAGACTACAGAAATAAATATGGTAAATTGGGTACTAAATAGAAACATAAATTTTGGCCGTCTAAATGCAGATGGCACAATGAGGATGTTCATCAGCTTGCTCAATCTGCCTCTGCACCACAGAAAGCTTCTGGATTGTACGCTTACTACACATTGCTCTCCCTAGCTTTCCCTTGCAAGAGAATTCCATAACCTAAACCAGCTTGTGTCAGGAAGATTTATTTGGTGTGTGCTCCTTTTGTATAATTATTCAATTATTACTCCTATAATGCATAACATTATCTGGGATAAGACTTTACTACAACAGTGAACCTCTGAGGTAGCTTATGTTTCTTCTTATAATTCTCCCCTCACCCTACCTCTCCCTGGTAAGATCTGAAAGGAATATTAGTCATTCTACAGACAGAAATTTAGAAAGAAAGAAGTCCAACATTTCACAATCAGTGAGACAGCAAGAAACTCACGTTGTAAAACCCAGATAGTATATCAGCACCATGAACCATACATCACGTTTCAGAAATATCTAAGATAGTTTTTCAGTCATATTAAATCTTCTGAGAACAGGTTTGCACCAAGATGCAGGTTATAAATTGCAGTGGAGGATACACACCCAAAACAAAACAACAAAAAAATCTCTTTTGGTCTCCCTCTTAGACAAGCATTAATAAATGTAACAACCAACTCTTTCAGAGCCCTTTTGTTAGAACTGAACCTGATGGAACATAGCACATATTGAGGTCCCTCACTTTGCCTTGCTCCTAATACACCAACAGAAAGGGAAAATCACAGAAGTTATGACATGGCATTTGCATTTTGTCATGTAGGAGTTCTCCTAAAATAAAAATCTCAAGAAACATCTAGAGACAGATATGTTAACCAAACAGTACAAGAGACCTTCTTATTTCCAACTGTCCTCAAATTTTCAACCATTTAAGTTTTCTGCTTTCTTGGTAATTGTGATACAATTGTCACACTACTTTTCAGTCATCGAACTCTTCCATACTGCATAGGATGTGATTTTATAGTGTAAAAAATGAATGGAGCCTTTAGGTTTTCAACAAAGACTAGTGAGAAAAACAAAGAGATGGTTACTCTTACTGTTTGACCGCACAAATGCCTTTTTTAGCAAGTAAGCTAAAGCTTTTGAGTTAATATTGAAATTGCTTTTCCGTTAGATTTTAAAGTGATATTATTTACTCTAATAGGTCTACACCTATGTGTAGTAATAACAATAGGTACCCAGGACAGTGAGATCAAGCTTATGGTAATTTAGAGTTTATAGGAAACTCAAAAATTAACTCAGACTGAGGTACAACATGATTTTTAAAGCAAACAGTGGTGACTTCATCACAATCCCAGGCATAGAAAGTGCATTTTTTTTGATTCTTACGTCACATTGCATGCTCCCACAGAACAAGAAGTTCTAAACAAATCCATAAATTGGCATGTTCAGCAACCTGGAGCTTCCATGGTTCTCAATCACCTTGCTCCCATTGGAAAACTCTAAAATCTGTAAAGATATAGACTACAACCTGAAGTATTTGCTATCAAAAACATATTTAAAGCCCACCACTTAGAAACCCAGATCCAGTTTAACTCCCACATTCAACTATGCAAGCTAAAATCTTTAATAGCGACTTCCAAAATTACCACCCAACACACAAAAATGCAGAACAAAACAAAACCCTACCAAGCTCCCAGTGTGGCAATAAGACTATCTACACATGGGAAATAAAGAAAATATATAAGCATCTGCAAAATCCCAGGCAATTTTATCCTCAGACCTGGCTTTTATTTGCAAATTATGCCTGCACTTTAAAATCTAACAATGACTAATTACAGAAAAGATGACATTAAAAATCCACTCAGTGAGACTTCCTGCATATAAGGTAACAGAACACTTATTTTGAAAACTAATTTTCAGTAATTTGAAAACTAATTTTTTGTGCTGCTGGGTTGTAACTCAATGCAGTTTATAGAGATCAGATACGCATCTGTAACGTCTCCAAAATGCAGACGTAAAGCTCTGTAGAGTCACAAACCATGGTATATATGCAAGAAGAATAATCCATTTGCTTTTCCCTGTCCTCCTATGCTGTGCTAAAAAAAACAAGACTAAATTTCTTTTTCTTTTCAAGAAAGCAGTAGCTATGAAGCTGTAAGCCCCCTAACGGACTGACTCATACAGAACCACACTTAGTTTCTTCCACAGCAGCTGTTCTTACATCTTGATACAGGAAGACATTCCTCAGAGAGGGATCCCACATCTATATGGAAATATGGGTACATTAAGAAATGTTATTTGAGCAGACAGGTACTGAGATTGGCTCTATCACTCTAACACCTGCAACACAGACCACTGTACAACACCCATAAAGAACTGCATAACTCAGGAAAGAGAGAAGCACAAGGACAAGCTACACAGCAGCTGACTATTTCTAATGCCACTGGAAGCAATGGTGAGCACTTTCATATAAACCAACTTCTTGTCTGATCCAGATGAGCTGAATTGGTACAGGTGAGTTTAGGCATTGGCCATAATGAAGGAAAATCAGCTCACTACAACTTAACTTCTGAATTAGAGGCACAGCATGAAGATTTCCAACCAGAGGTTATCTATGTTGGCATTACACTTTCAGGTTATTTGTTTTAAATTTATAGGTAGTTTTTGTAGACCACGAGAGGGGAAGTTATTTTTAAACAGGACAGCATAGGAAAACCATGGTGGTTCTGCTCTGAAGGAACAAGAACCAAGAAATGGGGAGTCAGAGGGAAAAAAAAGCATAAGGAAAATGAATGTAAATTTTACAGGGACAATAGTCTTCTCTTTTACAAGACCTTCATAAAGTGAAGAGTAAAATGAGACCAGGCTGTCACTGCTTTCCTAATCGCAAAGGTGCTGCTTCAAAGAGGAAAAAAATGCCATTAGCAACTTTCTGTGAAACATTCCCAAAAGCAGGTCGTACTCCCCTTACACATTATTCATCTGATAATGGCTGAAATTTATTAATATCAATTTAAAACACCGAGATAACTTTTCTAAATGGGGATGAAAGGCATTTGGAAATTCAGCAGAGAGAAGTGGAGAAAAGCGCAAGGAAACAGGACAAGAATAACAAGTGCGAGGCCGGATTTGCTTTGCCTTTGAGTATTCCCTGCGGGCATCGCCTCCAGCCCCACCAGCCCCGCGGGGCCTGGGGAGCAGAAGGCCGGGGGCTGTTCGCCGGAGCTCCCAGAGGGAGAACGGACAGGTCGGTATCGCCCAGCGAGAAGCCCTTGGAGGCGGAGCGGGGTTTGCTCCCT